>NC_056735.1:1575501049-1575708549 GCF_019279795.1 Protopterus annectens | reverse complement strand
AAGGTCGGGTGGCATGATGCCAGGGTAATCCCATGGGCTAGGCTTATAAAGGCTCCAGAGCCATTAGCCTAGTACGCACCTCTGAAGTTATGAACCTATATGTTTCCACAGGACAGATTGTTATGTTCCCTATTGAACTGAGCAGGCTATATGACACATCACAGGTGGGGATTGTGTTGACATGTGCTTTTGTGGGGTCATGTTCCAATTGCACAAGTACCATGCATTGTAACAGGGTTGTGTACACTTCATAGCCACTGTAGCTATATGGAATCATTAGTACCTTACCTGTACAACCATCCTCCACCAACGATAGAGTAATCCACTTGGTGGAGGCCACCAAGACACAAAGCACATAATAGGCTGCTATAGTGGCTGTACAGGGACACATAATTGCAGACCACAACTTGGAAGCAAGTGCACCTCTATCTGAGCAAACATGTAGGTTCACAGGTGAACTCCTGTAAGGCTGACTATGGCTAGAAATAAAACATATACAAACCGCCAAGGCCAATTGCAACCATGTCTACACATATGTACGCAGTCTCAGAGCCAGTAACACAAGTCAGCATGTACTGGGGGTAAAGCACACCTCATACACCATGCCATGGATACAGGCAACCTGCATCAGACAGGATAGGCGGGAACAGTGGCACCCTGTCCACAACAGTAGTACAGGGGGATATGCACATCACCCACTCTCCTGCCCATATCAATGGTGAGCATGGACATAATGCTGATTGACGGTCACAACAGCAAGTCTCCATGGGGCATGAGAACATCACAGTTTGCCTCCTACATGAACACAGGCATGTGCTCACAGTCCCATGACACACTACAGTCAAACACACTCATGCCACGATCCACACACCATCTACATGAAAGATGGCCACTGTCATCCCTCTAGACAGAAATGAATGGTGTGTAGTGGATTATGCCATTAAGTGTCTAACATTGGGGGAACTGGACAGGTCAAGGCCAGGAATGTAATGCAAGATGTACAAGCCATGATAGCTTACAGTGTTATGGTATAGTCTGGATTATTTGCAAGTAATATCCACAATTGATGTGCACATAGACAACTGTATGAGGTCCTCTGACCTTATTTCTTGTTTATGTCTTCCAGGTACAATGCCCCGGGAATGCCTGCCCACATACACACCCCTGGAAAATGATGCAGTAATCCAATTCCTCATAGTCCATCATGCCATCATCTTCAGGCACAGGCCCCAGGATCTGCAGGAGAGGACCACCCTGTGGAAAGAGCTCGTCCACAGGGTAACTGATGTCAGCCTGCACAACCACAATTATGATCAGGTGCAACATCGCTGCACAGATCTGATCTGCCATGCCCATCAGAGTGCTGCTACAGTTAGGAGGGATCAGCTAGCCACAGGTGGGGGTCATGCCATCCATACCCCACTGACACACGCTTAGGAGCTCCTCGCCAGCCTTGGGGCATCAGCCCACCAGCTAAGCCAGCAAGCTGAAAACAGCATTGTGGGGGTGGGTGCCACCCACACAATGGACAAGGAGCATGCAGGTAAGGCCCCAGGGCACATTAGTAGACCACTGATACTTATCCATTTTCATCTGTAAAGTATCTACATGCATATGTCAGATAACATAGTCTGTTGCTGCAGTGTAGTAATGAACAGATGTGCATAATCTCTAGTATTGTGGGTTTGTACTATTGGTGTGCTGAAATGCTGCTCCCACCTTGTACCAATGCCACAGGTGTGGCTACTGACATTACATCTCTCACACAACTATTTAGGTCCCTCTGGTATACAACAGCAGCAGCAGCCTGTAACTGGTGAGTATGGAGTTGTTTTGTTCAGGTTTGCCAATACACTGGCCATGTTATGGCCATGCACTTGTCATGCACACATTTAACACCTACCCATAATGCATGCTGTACATGTTCACTTATTGTTGCTGTTAATTGCATTGCATCACAGTGGTCACCATGGTGGCATATCTGACGGGTATGTAAGAGTTCTGCAGTATACCTAACAACCTGTCAGTGCAAGTTGTGTGGACAGAGATGAACATAATAGTGGGACAAATGACTTACAGTAGGGACATGTCTAAATCATTACCTTTATACAATGGTTACAACAGTGTATACACCACTATTACAATGGCAAGTGTTCCTGATCTAAACAATGGCCAATCACAATACCACATTCCACACCTTTTACAACCTGTATTGTGATCCTAACATGAGCAATGAATGTGTAATATGGAATCCTATGTTAGGACAACAAATATGGGGAATACATGCCTTAAACACTGGAAGCATATGTGTGCACACACTCCAAATAACATATTGTGGAAGCAGGTTGTGAGGTACTGACAGCATTCACTCTTCCTGAGTACACACCTTCCATCAAGTACATGGCCTCAATGTCATACCAAGTAATGGTCTGCTGTCCAAGAAATATGTCCATGACATTTACCCACTCACCTGCAACAGAGGCAGCCATGGCTTGCTCACATTTTGCAAACCATGAAATGGATCCCATATCCGAAAGGTAGCACTCAGGAGTGGGAAAAGTAAGTTTACCTCACCATTGCATATATCATGGCAAACAGTGCAGACAGTCATGTATGTGTGTATGAAGTATGGGACAACATTAATGTAGAAAATAAATAGATGTCCATCCAAAACAGATGACAACACATGTTGTAAACTGGTCATGGAGGCTGCCCAGAAACATGCAGAAACAGTGAGGAACTTGCAGGAATGTCTAGCAAGTACTGCCTGTGCAGTACCTGTGTCGACAATCGCCTGGAATCTGCATAAGTGTGGCCTATGTGTTAGGGTAATCAGACAGAAAAGTTGCTCCACAGGAAACATAATCCAGGGCTCTCTACAGGTAGCGTACACATAACATCAAGTCTCCCAAAGGCATGTGCTGCAATGTGTAATGGTGTCATGAGACCAAGGCTGAAACATACAGACAGTACTCATACAGATACATGTAGTGCACAAGTAACATTTCACTCCACTTCAGAGCCATCACCCCCATTTTTACCTTGCTGTTGCAAGTGTACACCTTTAGGTTTGCTGTTCATTATCAGGAACTAGGCCAGTAGACATGGTGTATGGAATTTGGAACACTGCAAAATAACACTCATGTATGGCCCATAGTTGTCAAGCATCTGCAATAAGGCTGAGGATGGGGAGGTGTGTCATCCTAAAACACAACAATGAACTGAAGCATACATCCAAAACTCACTAATAATGGCTGTATCTGAACACAGTCAAGGTCATGAATTGTACCAGACATAATCCTGACTCAACAGCAGTAGTGAAGCCACTGTGTGACCTCTAAGGGCTGTGCACATGAGCTGACCTTGCAATCCGGCAGAGTTGGGTGACATTTGTAGGGCTGAGTGACCAAATAATGGCAAGTGAAGATGGGACATGCTAGTATACCCCTTCCAGGAACAGTGACTGCTGTAGTTCACTTAACAGGTGCTGCAACAAACCATTGTGTTAAGGGTGTGCACACTTATGCAACTCACATATTGTATGCCTCTCATTCAGCATCTGCATGACTAACACATTTGTTTAATACTGCATTGGATTGCACAGGTCATATGTCACAGATCAGGTGTGTGTAATGTTAACATATGCAGCATTGTGGCCCCATTGCATATCATGGAAGAGGCTGGCATGTCAACAAGGGTGTGTACACTCCTCATATCCACATTAAGCTTTGAAGGTTGTCAATGTAATTGGATTTTATTGCTCATACAGGCACTGCTGATGATGAGATCTGCAAAGCAGAAGTCAGGCATTAACTATTGACATCAGTCCTCATATCATCCCAGGTATGTGTCAGACAAACCCATAGGGGCTGTGAGCAACAGAGCAAACATAACTGCCACACATATACACATTCAGCAATTGTGTGTATACTCGTGAGGTATAGTGCAGAGTACATGCCAGTGTGCTGTACATGTGCACAGCAATACTGTGTACATGGGTGCAGTGTGTTCCAGGGGAAGGAACATCACCCACTAACACAACTCATGCATCACGGAGATGTATAATGTTGGTAACAAGAATTGAGTAAGGCTGAAGTGCATCCTGTTGAGTGCTATATGTCATGCATGTTGACTGTTGGGTAATGAGAGGTCTTGTAATATCTTTGTGCCACCTCACCTGTAAGTATGTGTGTGTGTGTGTGTGTGTGTGTGTGTGTGTGTGTGTGTGTGTGAGTGAGTGTGTGCAGAGGTAAACCATAATGTACCAGTCTTAAATTACATTTTTTCTTTGCCCCCCGCAGGTGGTGAGGTGGGTCAGGGTCCATCCTGCAGTTAAACTGATGTTAGTGTCCATACAGACTCTGACAATGATGATAGGCATGGTGATGCACACGCAGGGTTGTCAGGGTCTGAACCTGTACCATCAGTTGACATCCCACTTTTTTCCACCCCATCCTCGCATGCAGTCACAATGCCCATATACACCCCATCACCAGTGGCCATAGATGAGGGACAGTTAGCAGGTGGTGGCATGGGACAGGACAGTGTGGGGACTATGGCAAGTGTGTCTGTACACAGCAGTCATAGCCAGATGACTGGTGAGGTACCACAGAGGCAGATGTACAGGGGTGCTCATAGGAGGGCCACTGGCCATTATGCCTCTGGCAGATGTGTCACAGCAGGTGTCACCAGACACATTTTCAGGCTATCATGGAGGCACAGGCATGTATGGAACATTACACCAGACAGAGTCTGAGGCTCCAGAGGGCTACTCATTCTGCTGTACTTGACATCATATGTAAACTTGCCGATGCCTAACGTTATTTTGCAGAGATCCTAGATAGATGGTTGGGTGAGATGGTGGGAAACCTTGACCATGTGGTGTCTGTTGTAGAGCATTTGGAGGGACTAGGGGGGTGGCCACATGGACGTAGGTCAGGAACACCAACAGGTGGAGGTCTACGTGGACATGCAACAACTCACGGCCACTCCTGTAGTGGCAGTACCAGCAAAAGCACTGCAGGGGTGGCGTTGTCCACACCACAATGCAGCAGGCCATGTGCACGTGGACCTTGCTGGTCTGAACAGCGACGCTGATCCAGTGGACAATTGTCATCATCGGGAAATTACCATATCTGGGCTTCTGCCTGGTAGTGCCTGTGAAACCCCTGGCAGGCACAGTTTCCGTGTCCATGGCCAGAGATAGTGAACTGTACACCCTGCCATATACAGTCTGTAGCTGTCCAAAAAACACTTCACCAACACAGCTAGGCCACCTCCATACCTACACACACCACATCTGCACAGCCCATTTAATAAAGAACCCCCTAACCCACACACATGATGTCAAGCAAATGGTTCAGCCTAGGCCTCTGGCAAACCAGCAACACACTCTGCGCATATGATGATACCTGTGCCACATCCCTGTCATCCATACCACTGACGCAGGGACATGCTGATATGGTGCTGATGCACAGGATGAATGTCCTAAGGTTTAGCAATGTAATGCTGTTTAACATGTTTTCAGCTGAAATGATTGATGCTTACACATAAGGGTGTGTAGCTGTCCAGCCATGATAATTTATAGCTGTTATTAACACTGACTGATTGTTGTCTTCATAATGTATTCTGTTTATGTTCTAAGTGTCTATGTATCAGCAGCAAGTTGTTCCGCTGTCCTGTCCTACAAGGGGTGTAGCACTGTGGTGACACATTGACTGTGTCATATCCCAGGTACAACTGAACATAGGTAACAGGTCTGTATAACAGTTACTGCATGTGTCACATGGCTGATAGGTCTGAGGGGTGTATACAGGTAATGCATGCTGGTTAATGTCAGCAGCTCTTCTACAGTGGACAATTGTAAGTGTACTGGGTGGCACACACCAAATGTCTGTGAATAACACAAACACACACACATACACACACATACACACACACACACACACACACACACACACACACACACACACACACACACACACACACACACACACACACGCACACGCACACAGAGGCTTTGGTGTTGATGCAATACACAGAGAATACTGTTCACATGGATATACTTCATTTTGCAGTGAACTCATTCTGGCCTATGTAATTCCACCCAGACCAAATTGTCAAAACATCACATCAGGAAATAATCAGTTCACCAGTTTAATGTCATTGACGATGGTACTGGCAGGGTATATGTCCTCTTCCCCAATGTAGTGCAATCCTGGAGTTGGTAAACATAGGTGTGCTGGTGTGGGTGGTGCAGCTCCCCACTTTGGACAGTGTGGGTAGGCATAGAACCACACATAGTGTAATTAACAACAACTTAACCTGTTAAAATAAACTGTACAGTATAACAGCACACTAAGCTGTTGAATACCCACAACAGTAACCCCAATGTGGGTGGCTGTGGCCACAACAACCAGACCCATGTATATATACCAACGCCTGTATCACTGTACAGCTGTACAGTGGGAAGAGGGCATTTACACATCCACTACTAGTTTTGCTTGAATGTATTTCCACAAGATGATTGCTTTGAAATGTTACCTTTAGCCAGTTAGTTCTCGGACAAATGATCTCCTGGGACATATGTTTTCTTCAAACTGAAATAGATCCCTTCACATACACACACACTCTTACTTGGCAACACTGAGACTAGAACCCCTACCTAAGTACTTATTGCTACTAACATGTTTGGCTTTAATTGCACACACACCACAGAGCTTTTAGGGTGAGGTGTGTCCCAAGTTTCCTGTTAAGTGAAGAACATCACCAGGCCTTGCACAGTATGGTAATGGGGGATGTACTGGGTGCTAATGAACAATACATAGTATGACATACTGTTATATATACGCATGGACAAACACATACAGTCATAGACACATTTGACAGACCTGGGTTTAGCAATGGTAACTACCTTATCAGTGACTCCATTCTGCTACAGAGGTTTTGCACACAGCACATGCATCATCGGGCTGGGTAGTGTAATCAGTTACCTGTATGGTTGATGGTGACAGCGGTCATCATACAGTGGACCTTGGGACATGTACTGGGGGCACCATGGTGTAAAGACAGTATAGCCAGCACCCACATCCCACATTGGATATTGTACTTACTGAAACCCATGATGATGCTCTGACATACCCACAATCACACATTGACCAGGATTACAATACAACCCCTTGTCTATCTAATCAGCGCTACTAAAGGGATATGCATTTATTGCACATGCCACAGGGATAGTAGGGTGAGGGATTGTCATGGCTCTCCTTATGTCAGCAACATCACAATCCCTTATAATTTATGGCAATGTTTATTGTATTTGGAGAATTTGGCCTCAGAATGCTGCCTCCTACAAATATGCACACTCACACACATACAAACACTTGCCAGGACTCACAGGGTAACCCACACCTATCTACCCATTTGTAGAACAGTGTTATACTGGTACTGCAAGCTCCAGGAAGCTCATAGGGTGAAGAGTGTAACAAGGTACATTTAACATCAATTACAGCAGCAGCCATTTCTAAGTATGGAAATGGGGGGTGTAGTGGGTGAGAAGGCCCTCAGGGTATTGTCAACGACAAGTTTACAAACACACAGACACTGCTATTCTCAGTAATGCACACTGACACATTTGTCAGTACTTGGGTCCATAGGTGCCAGGTGTTCCTAGGTGTGTACCAGGCTAATGTTCATGGACAGATGAGAAGAGTAGGACATGTGGGTACACTGGTATCGGCCACCGACATTTGTCAGCAGGCCATCTATCAACCGATGGCACTTGAGTGATCCCCAGGGTGACAGTTAAATTCAACATCCAATCATCTGGTTTTCTCTTGCAGAAGGCTATTGAGGTGCTCCAATTGACACATATGCAACATATATTATATAACATGGCCAGTATCTGGGTTAAAGACCTATATCCAAGCATGTTCTGTTGAATGTGGTAGTCTGGTTGAGGTATCCATGGCATGTGGTGCATGCAGGATGGGGTTTCCTAGCTGTGGCATTCATAACACAGCTGGGCAGACAGATCAATGCCAGTCAATCATATATTGCCTGTAAGCAGCCAAGATGGATACCTGACATCTGCACATATGTACAGAGGGCAGACAGAAATTAGCTAGCCAACAGGTTATGCATTAGGATGAATGTTTTGACAGATATGCATCTGACACTGATATGTATGCCATTACAACATGACATCAGCCCTCAATGACCTAAACACATAGTAGTCTACAGTTAATATCCACATATCAGATCAATATCCAATAGGATATACTTAATAACATACAGCTCACACACCAAGAACACTATAGTTAGTACTCAGGGTCCAGCTTTCCATGCAGGGGTGTATGGTTCCAGTACTACACTCTGCAATCTAGTCTTACTTGGAAAAGTACTGTTAAAAGTAGTAATGTAATGATACAATACATGCAAGTGTGACTACATATAATGTGGGATTCTACACATGTATGAAACACATACAAAGAGAAAAGATTGTGGTACTAGCCATGTATACTCAGTTGTCCCATACAGTATACTCACACCCCTTGCTACTGTAATGACAGCACATAGAATCATGTTATGTACATGGAATTAAATACACTTATTAAAGATGTCATTACCCTGCTATTTTATCAGACTGGTATGTGATCACTGGTTACCAGGGCTGAGCTATTCTGAGCAGCTGTAAGCATTACTTAAAAGTAATTGAAAAGCAGATTTCTGCACTGGTAAGCAAAGCCTACTTGATGTAAGCCCCTATTCATTTAACTGTGTTAGTACAGCTTACTGTCATGCAAACCCACTTAAAGCTGCTCAAAACTGCCTTAACCACTCTGTATCCAATGGTCCTTGTTCTGCCTAGCAACAAAATAAATAGCCCTTGAACCCAGGACCCTCTAGACTATAGAGACCGCACTTAACCACTAAGCCATCTGAGCTGTACAAACATCTGTTGCTTGTTCAAATATATCATTCAGTACATGCACTGAATATTAGTGAACAACAGCTTTGACTACTACAATTTTTTACTGCTCATTAGTGAAAATAGCGTTGAGTCAGTCATGTTTTTATATCTAAATATACACATATCAGATAAATATTTTGGGATACATCTGAGAAGGTATATACAACACTCATGTTTACACATAAGGATATGGATAGATTAGATAGATAGATAGATAGATAGATAGATAGATAGATAGATAGATAGATAGACAGATATATAGATAGATAGATATGTAGATATATGTATACATGCACATATGCACACAGACACACACATACATACATATATATATATATATATATATATATATATATATATATATATATATATGCATGTATATATAACAGATGCCCATAACATGTAATGGAATCATACCTCAGCACCATAAGTCACAAGTGCAAGGGGATATAACGTACATATTGCAGTTATAAATGTAGAATGTTTCTACAGTAACAGGGATTGTGTCAACAGATGTGTAAGAAGTCACTTCTGATACTGACATGTACGCTTTCAGTTACTGACAGCCATCATAAAATCATCATAGTGAAGTACCACATCAAACACAGTAATGATCTTGTGGAATACAGCAGAAATATGACCAATAAACATTGACAGTCTGAAACAATCTGGGCAGTCCAGAGGTATACACAGAACTCCTTAGTGCTAGACATGTGGACCATGCCTGACAAAGGGGATGTTTACACAAATACTGGAATAGATAAGCTCACACAGTTGATGCATTCACACCCTCCTGTCTGTCCTAACACATATTAAATGGAACACAGAGGTCCCAAGCCCACATACTTCCCACTATTTAGTGACATACATCTTCACAGCATCCCACTCCTTTTTCAGAAATACACAACACCTATGGTGTCCAGGCAACAGTACATCTGACAAATATCTGGACATAACATCACACTAGGTAAATACACTGAGCTGCTAGGCATGTCAAACGCACCGTGTAAACTACAGACAGACTGCCACAACACTGACCCAAGTTTCCTATGGGGGAATACACATGTACTTGCAAATATAGCAGGCACTACAGGCATGTAACAGCACAGAGTAATAGACACCAGTATGAAAGTGCATAATCACAACCAGTCTCAACACAGTCACAGTTACATTATGGTAAGCCTTTTTAATACTACAGTATATGGACTGTGTGAACAAAACCATCCTCATATTTGCCACTCACACACTCACCCTACATATACCTGCCCAATTCACAGTGTAGTCTGATGCCTGACTGTGGTATTGGACATGTCTCAGTCTGACCTTACAAACATATAACCTGATAGGGTACCAGAAACTGGAGCAGCGTGCAACGTCAGATAGAACAGGATCAAGAACACTGACATCTACCACAGTTTGTACACAGGCCAACAATATACTGCTACACAATACTGACACTCTCTCAACAATCACCATAAGTACGCAGACCTCATTACTGTACAGACTACAACAGAATGTCCAGGTTTTGTCCTCAAATATAAGGCCTATTATACATAACATGTCTAGCAGTCTGATATATCACTGGCTTGTTATCAGGAATGATGTCAGTAAATAATGATATACTGTACATACGCACCTCTTACTGCATGAAATATGGACAAAGCGTAACAGACTTGGGGGACAGAGGCACAAACACAGGGCCAATATTGACATATTGCTGTGATAAACTGAGAAAATTCCTGGTGTAACAGGGTTTGTTGTGACATATCTCTTCTGAGGGATATGAAGTCAGTAAAACCCACATGGATGTCACCATGTGCTGACTGTAATCATCAGAGTAAGCTACTGCATTTCTAAAGATAGGAAATGTGTGAGTAACAGACCATATCTAAGACTCAAAACTCTGGCCAATCTGCAGATAGCCCTACAGGTGAGAGTTTCCTCATCCACATGACACTGTCATGCTAGACTTTAAATCATGTAGAACAGCCATATATACACAAACCCTGTTAAAACAACATTTCTTCAAATGTAGAACAGCAATACTTACATTCTGTCCCCATGTCTGGAACATCCCCCGCCTGTTTGTTGGCCTGTCTCATCAGTGTATGTTGTAAGAGGTATTTCCAGCTACCCTCTGTGATGCTGCTTGTCAGACACCCACATCAAGTCCCACTCACAGTGAAGGAAAAGGGCCAACACCCACATGAAGTGCTTAGTTATAGTAGTGTGTTTGGATGCAATTGGCTATAGGAATGATACCACAGCTGTTACACATGCAATTAGCAACTGGGGGACTCCAATTCATACACAGGCCATCAGCTGATCATGACCATTACCTACGCTGCTGCCTATGCAAAACAGATGTACTTTCCCACATCCAACAGTGAGGGAGAGAGAGAGAGAGAGACAGAGAGACCCTCGCTGACCCTCTTCAAGAGAAATCTGGACGGGTGGATGGGAGATCGCAAATTCACCCATGGGATCTCTTCTGTGTCCCTGCTAGACAGAGGCACAGTAAACTAATCTTAAAAGGGTACCTTCTGTGACCTACTTTAAAGAGGCACAGTAGGCTACTCTAATAGGGAGTCGGAAGCCAAATACACTCTGTCTAGGCTTATAAATGCCCTAGGGCAGATAGCCTAGTATCTACCTATGAACCTATGAGACAGAGAAACAGAGAGAAAGTAAGAAAGGAAGGGAGTAAGAGCCAATAGTGTCTGTGTATGATCTGTGGATGAAAAGTGGTATCTGGCTATTATAATGGTTGCCTATATTGTTTACTAATCCATACTCTCATATAGTAATTACACATGACAGCACACATTTATGGCTGTGGATTGTCTACAACAACCTCTACAGTGTTTGAAAAAAGTTGGCCTTGAAATGTGGACATTGGGACATATAGGTCCTCAATATATTGATATAGCAAAACCCACACTCCAGTGGATCCTGTCATTATACAATCACACCATCACCCACGCAGGATACTGATGACACACACATAAACACACACTTACCAGTACTGAGTTTCAACCCCCTACCTGACTATGTATTGCTATTATAGTGCATGCTCCATAGAACTTACATGTTACAGAGTTGTCCAAAGGTATCTTTGAAGGTGAGTGACATCAGTAGCAGTGTCAAAGGAGAGGTAAGGAAAGTGTAGTAAGTGTGAATGTCCACAAAATCAGGTGTCAACAAAGACACACACACACACACACGCACACACACACACACACACACACACACACACACACACACACACACACACACACACACACACACACACACTCTCTCTCACAGAAGCACACGCATTATCGCAGTTGGCAGGATCAGGATTACAACTCTTACCTAACTAGTTTGCTATACTACAGTATTATGCAGTTATCGCAAGTGCCACATAGCTTATAGGGCTGAAACATGGCCAAAGGGTTATTTCAAGGTGACTGACATCAGCAGGCATACTTAAGTAGGGCAATGGGAGGTGTAGTGAGTGTGAATGGCCTCACAATCATTCATCTCGACACACACACACACACACACACACACACACACACACACACACACACACACACACACACACACACACACGCACACACACACACACACGCACACACACACACTTTCTCACACACACACACACACACCCACACACACACACACACACACACACACACACACACACACAAACAGTTTGCCAGTACTGAGATACATAGGTTCATTGCTTCACAGTTGTGTAGTAGGTGAATGGGCTTGAAGGTTCTACAAGGCTAGGCCAAGGGAATACCTTGGCACCAGCCCACATGACAATAGTCCCCAGTGTGGCTAAGGGATGCAGTCCTTGGAGTAATCCTCAGGGGTGGGTATTGTATTCTCATCGCACTCATCTGGGTTACTTTTGTGGGTGGCCAGTAATGTGCACTGGTTCCCATGTATGTGATCCATATTTCATAACATGGACAGTGTCTCGGTTGTGCACATATCCCACATGCATGTTCTTCCATGTGTGGAAATATACTTGAAGTCTCTAGGGCATACTGTGTGGACAGATTGTTATCATCTGAAGTAGCATTTCTGACCTCATTTGGTAAGACCTGGCTATGTAACTGAGGTCATGATCACACGTACACTGACAGCATGATACAGGTATTCAGTGGAGTATGTGGCATCTGTCTATACAGGGCATGTGTATAAGGCATGGTATTTCTTTCTCGGTTATGTTTGCAGACTCTACAGTTGTTGTAGGTGTCCAGTGGGAAACATAACAAAAGGGCCACTGTACACATTTATTTATCTACTGAGGGGATGGAACAGGGTGCCATATCCTTTTACTTGCTGGATAACACACAGTCAGGAGATGTAACACATCAAAGTACTTTCTAGTGTCAGAGGCACTGTTGTGGTTAACAGGCATGTAGTCCACTGCAATCACACTGTGGTTACTATCTGTGAGGCAACATGCAGGGAACTACCAATATAGTGGTTGTTGCCTAGCCAACTGTGCTTGTGTATGTGATGTGGGTGGAGAGTGTTCTCTGAGTAACAAAAGGGTTGCCTATATTGTTCACCAATCCATAATGCCACATGTAGGGCTATGGATTGTCTACACCAACCTCTCAGGTGTTTGACATCTGCTTTCATTGTAAGGTGGACATTGTGACATATACTAGGTCATCAACATAATACTTTAGCAAAACCAGCCCCACAATGGGTCCTGTTATTACACAATCACAGCAACCACCACACATGATACTGATGACACACAAACACACATACACTTGCCAGTACTGAGATTCAACCCCCTACCTAGCTATGTATTGCTACTATGGTATACTGCATTTATCACAAGCACCACAGAGCTTATAGGATAGAGGTTGTCCCAAGGTTCTTCTAAGGTGAAGAATATCACCAGCCCTTGTAAATACTGGCATTGGTTGATGTAGTGGATGAGAGATCCCAAAAATAATTTTATCCTACAAAGACATTTACATTTGCCAGAGGTGAGGTTCAAATCTCTAGCCAACACTCTTTATGGACCAATATGTTATGTATTTACCACAGGCACCACTGACCTTACATGGCTTATGGTTGGCAACAAGTACTTCTAAGGTGGATGATATCTGCAGGACTGCGAAAGTCAGGCTCTGAGATGTATACTGGGTGTAAATGGGGCCAAAATCTTTGAGGTACAGACATACATATGTACACACATCAACACTTGCCAATGATGAGATTCAAACCCATACCTATGTAGTTACTGCTACTACATTGTTCCACATTTATGACACATGCCATGGAGCTTACATGTTGGAGAGCTCTACCAAGGTATCTTTGAAGGTGACAAACATCAGCAGCAGTGCTAAAGGAGGGGTACGAGTAGAGTAGTAAGTGTCAATGTCCATAAAAACATGCATCATCAAAGACATGCACACTCTCTCATACACACACACACACACACACACACACACACACACACACACACATAGACACACGCACACACACACGCGCGCACACACACACACACACAGTTTCACAATTGCCATGTCTGGAATTAGAGTTCCTTCCTAACTAGTATGCTACACTGCAGTATTACACAGTTATCGCAAATGCCATGGACCTTATATGTTGGACAGCTCTGCACAGGTATCTTTGAAGGTGACTAACATCAGCAGCAGTGCTAAAAGAGGGGTAAGTGGAGAGTAGTAGGTATCAATGTCTATAAAATCAGGTACTATTAAAGGCACACACTCTCTCTCACACAAACACAGTTTCACAGTTGTCATATCTGGGATTAGAACTCCTACATAAATAGTATGCTACACTATAGCATTACACAGTAATTGCAAGTCCCACAGAGCTTATGGGGCTAACATGTCTCCAAAGGGTTATTTCAAGGTGACTGAAATCAGCAGGCATGCTAAAGTAGGGCAATGGGAGGTATAGTGACTGTGAATGGCCTCAAAATCATTCATCTTCACACACAGAGTTTCACTGTTGCTATGTCTGGGATTAGAACTCCTACCTAACTAGTTTTCTACACTACAGTATTACACACGTATCACAAGTGCCATGCAGCTTATAGGCTGAGACTTGGCCAGAGGATTATTTCAAGATGACTGACATCAGCAGGAGTGCTAACATGGGCAATGGGAAATGCAGTGTGTGTGACTGGGCCATAAACCATTCCTCTGGAAACACACATGTACACACGCAGTCACACAACTTTACATTTGACAGGACTGGGTATACAAATGCTAGATGAATACTGATTTGTACCATCATGTTACACAGTTATCACAAGGACCACATACAATATAGGGCTGAGGGCTACCAAAAACAATGTCTTCAGTGATTGACATCAGCATATCATGTGATATCAGCTAATTGGATGTGTGGTGGGTGAGACAGGCCTCATGATGGAAATCTCTCTGTCACTGTCTGTCTCTCAATTTCCCATATCTCTGTGTGTCCATGTTTGACATATTATTGTGTGTTGACCTTGGATATATGTGAGTATTCCTATCCAATGTGTGTGCAAAACATGAATGGTGTACAATGTGGTGTGTGTGCAGAGACATCTGCATCTGACAGATATGTATAGTCCACTGTGTTGTCAGATATGGGCTTCATTTCTCTAAGTGTAGGAACATGCCCAGTATGACATTCTGTATTGATTGTGTGAATCCATTCCAGGTAGGTTGTACTCCAGTCCAGTATTTGGTGTTATACACCTATAGCTGGCAACCTGCTTTTGCAGGATAATTGTAGATAGGTTGACAGTATGGAGTCACAATGGGTGACAGATTGTGGGATACTGCAACTATTGTGTCTGTGGTGCTTGCGTTACATGGTTGGTGTTAGCAGAGATATTCAGACATATGTACTGTTTTGCACTGTGATATATTATTTCATCAGCTACTGACAGATATACTTATTTGCAATACTTATTTGCTCACAGTTATTTCCTGGGAAATACAAGATGAATGAAGCTGTGTCCCATATTGTGGTTTGCAGCCTACATATTCTTGCACACTCATGCCATTCTGGAGGGGTAGCTGCGGACACTTGCTAACGGGTCTGTGTAAATGGTCCAGCACCTTGGTACTATGGTGGCTGAGGATCCCCTTCTTGTACATATATCAACGTAACAGAATGGCCATATCCTGCTGTGGCCATACCTCTCAACTGCACAGATTCATCCAGGTTACCCAGAGACAGGGCTCATATATCTGGTCAGTTCCTCTTCACATTGTGGTTTATGAACAGGTTTGTAGACACCCATTACTGGGTTTGCAAGCAGGGGTAGTATGGGCACACATCAGAGTTTCAGACTTCACACACTCCATGACGTCCATGCTTATACACCCCCCCTCACTCTGTTATTCTATCCTCTTCCTAACATTATGCGCGCAATATCTGAGAAGTATCCCTATAGTTGTCCCTTCATCGCAGTGGTATTTAGAAGTTGGTCCACAGTTCATGCAGTTGGACATGGTGGGCATGCTAATTGATTTTGTCAACATGGCTTTGCATTTCTGTTCTGTTGACTGTGTTATATTGTTAGTTGGGACCCCATGAGATTACATACATTGACACTACGAGTGAGGCAGAGGCCTTTGACAGAGGACTGTAGGCCATTTGGTAGTGATGCAGGACATCTGTAGCAGGCCAGTGCATTCTGTCACTCCTATATTCCCAGGCTGTGAGCCACTGGATTCCCCTGGGGTGACAGGGTAAGTGTGCGTGATGTTAATGGCAATAGTTCTTGTCCATATTAATTCATTGGTCTGGATGCTGGCAGGGTACTGCTTACAACGAGGGACACACCTGCATGGAAATCCTCTTCAGCATGCTGCATTCTGTGGGTATTCCCATACATAAGTGGGGGTCATACTGTACTCATTCTCAACAGCAAGGATCTAACCTGTGATAAACCTGTGGCTGATGGTGGGGTGAGCTGAGTGCATGTGTGATATGGAATTTTTTTGCAGCTGGCTCACAGATATACCTGGGACATTCCCCTTATGCTGCCTTGTGTGGGAACATAGGCAGTCTCTCATTACTTCATAACTGTGCCTTTTGTTGTCTGCCACTGATTGGCCAGACTACATCAGTATTCCATACTACACAGACAACTAATGTGCTGCTAACCTGTATGTACAATTCCATTGGTGTCTGCAGTTGACAGTTACATTTTATGTACTCTGTGTACTGTGTGTATGTCTGGGCCCACATTTGTGGCATGTTCATCTTTCAGATGGTGACAGATATTGCCATCTGGACAGTGAGTATGGACAACTGTTGACATGGGTATTGCTGAGAAGCATTGTGGTTGGTACTGCAGTTGTCAGAACATGGCCCTGTCATCAACAGTACTGGCCATAGGCCACTAAGACAAAGTCCTTCATGCCTACATGCTGACCACTTCCAGACAATATTGAACACACAACAACCTAACACATGGACCCATGCATATTGTTCACATGCAACAATCTGTCCTGTAGATTGAGCAGTTCAGGTAATCTGTGCTCCACTGTTATTAAATCCACACATACATGTTACTGTATTTCTACATAGGATTGGGGGGATCATACATGATGACTTTAAAAATTTGCTATGACTGTACTGGTATTTCAGGTACTCCACTGGCTTGTATTTCATTTTGTATTCTGACCTATCATGCAGACTGGAGGCATATTAGTAGAGTACAGATCTTAGGTTTTATTGACCTACATTTCAGTTTTAGACTTCTTACCCTTCCAAACTAACATACACCTGCCAGACCTGTTGTGGTCTGTCTGTATAGGTCTGGAGGGGGGCTGTCCACCATTACCATCAATTGGAGGCCTTAGCCCAGCCTTTCTTTATGGTCATTTACACCTGTACTGCTGGCTGAGGCTGGTATTGGGTATATGAGCCTCACTGACATGCATGTGTGTGTCCTATGGACACACATTTGGGCCACCACATGTACTGCAGTTGGATTTGTCACCTTGTCTAGTACTGTCAAGTATGTTGACACCAGTATTTGTTATGGATTTCATGCTGCCCATATAGGTGTCCACTATCTGCTGCCATTCCATTCAGCCGCCCGATTCCCTTGCATGCTCATGTCCATACCATAGATACAACTATCAGAACATACTACTCCATTCAGCAATTGATAGGAAGAATAACTTACCTTGTGGCTTTGCCAGTATTGAGGATGGTGCTGGAGGGCTGACTATGTCAGATGCATATAGTACACTCCCTATACATGGTAAAGCACAGGTAGTGTCATGTTTGGCATCCCTTTTACTGTATGTGTGAGTCAGAGAGAGTTGTCATTCCCTGTGTCCCTACCGTGTCAGTGTATGTACTATGCGTTGCCTCTTTGCCAAAGCCTGGGCATACTGGGCATGCCTCCTTCTGCCTACATGTTCTTCCTCCAAGTCCCTCTGTGTCTGTGATGGCCTTGGCAATGGTGGGGGGCTGTGTGGCCTTGCCCCATGTTATTCCTGCTGCAGCTGTTTCCACAGGGTCGTATTGTGTAGCATGGCACATACTATGAACATATGTGTACATGTAGCTGGAGAGTACTGCAAGGCTCTACTGGATATGTCCAGGCAGTGGAACTGTGACTTGAGCATCCCAAACACATGCTCTGTCATGATTCTGGTATGTGCATTTGCCTCATTATGGAGTTCTTGTTCGGCTATGTGTGCATTTCTGATGAGTGTCATTAGCCATGGCCCCAGTGTGTAGCCAACATCCTCTACTAGGTGGCCATATGGGATGTCACCACTGGGAAATAGCTGGTACAGCTGTGTTATATGCCAGATGTGGGAGTCATGATAGCTTCCAGGGCTGCCAGCACACACATTCAAGATAATGCCCTGGGCATCGCACACAACCTGGCATTTGATGGAGGGGAAACCCTTGTGGGTTTATGTAGGCCCTACCCCACTCACTGGGTGGTGCTTTGATGTGCATGTGTGTGCAGTCTATAGCACCCACTTCCTCAGGGTATTCTGCTATTTGGTGGAAGAGACTCATATTGCTGGTCAATGCCTCATGGTTGTTGAGGAAATATATGTGCTCACTGGCATGTGCTGACATGACATCCAGGAAATGGTGGAGTACCCTGGATGCTGATGCCTGTGAGATCCCAATGATATCCCCAGTTGTTCTTTGGAAGGTACCTGTGGCTAATATTCTTAAGCCTACACATACCTTGGTATCCACTGGGATGGGTTCCCCTCTGTTGGTTCTGTGTGTGTGCAGCATGGCTGGCACAGCTCAACAATTTGCTGTAGAATCTCCCTGTCCACCCTATAGCACTCCACTATCTCCAGCTTATGTAGCCCCTGGTAGGTTACCCTGGGTCTGTACACTGTTCTCCTTCTCCTCACTGTGGGTTGGTCATCAAAATTCACATGCTCACCACCCTCAGCCTATTGCACATATTGATGTATGAGAGCAACAGCAGCCCCTAACATTTTGTTAGTTTTGTCAGATAAAATTTCCCTGTCTGTGTACACAGGTGGTGCAGAGTTTGTGGGAAAAAAACAGACTGGATGGTGTTTGCATAGTTTATAGTAGTGTGCTATGCTGTTCTATGTGTAATTGGCTGATTCTGTTACATTTCACCTGCCAGCTATGCTAGTTCCCCTTGGTTGCTTTCCTACTGCTGTTTTCCCTTCCCATTGCCTTCCCATTTAAGCCCTGAGGTGCGGCGTGCATACCCAGTGCTCAGATGTGAAAAGAGCTGCTATTTCCTGTTTGTTTTTTGTTTAAAACCCAGTGCGTGGCATGCATACACATTTAGGCAATGTAAACACTGCTAGGCAGCCTCAGACATACCCCCTTCCTTAGCCTGTGTTTAGTTAAGGGCAAACACGAGCCACAGAGCTCCAATAAGCTTATAGCATGCATGACACTCCCCCTTATGAGGTCATCTACCTCTTATACTTATACCATGGTGTTGCTGCACCTATATGGTTGGGTGCAAGCTAGCACTGAGAGGAAATCTGTGATTCAGTATCAGTCCCTTTATTTGCATAAAGCCGAATGCTAATTCATAGATACCATACTCACACTGAGCCTTCCCCCTTAGGAACCACTATTCCCTGGTATTGTTGTCTTATGCATGCCATTGACTGTCAAGGCAAAATGCTGATTTGGGTTTAAAAGCTTGTTTCCAACTTTTTTCTTATTTTCCGGCCAATCCGTTTGCCCACCGCTGCCCCACGCTTAAACGGCTGAAATTGGATAAAAATTATTTTGTACAATTTTTCAACTATTTCTCATGCCAATAGCCATATATTTGGCCATTGGAATGCCTACTTCATTGAATACATGCTTTCTTTGGAGCTGTCATGCCTCCGTTTTGTAATTTGCAGAAATGTATTCAGTTAGTAGCCGAATACATTTCTGCAGGTTACACTATTCCTGTACAGCCACCTGCCTGCTTCCTGGATCGCTAATTCACCTCATTTGCATGTTTTCACCAGTAAATGGGTAATTTGCATATAGCAGTGGTGTCCGTGCAAGAATAGTGTAGGAGTACTCATGCACATCCCGGGAGCTTGTTCCTGGATCGCTCGTCAGCCACATTGCGTGCAGCAGCTCTTGCACTATTCCTGCACTCCATGCAGAGCTTGCTGAATCCGGGTGAGAGTGTTGTTTTGTATTAAGTTTGTCAATATCCTCTTGTAACAAGTGTGTTCACTGTAAAAAAATAATCTGGGAATTAAATCACTTCAGAAATTTCTTTAAGCTACCTTTCTTGCAACCATTATGTAATCCATTAATATTAATGAAAATGCACTTTAAGTATTCCATATTGTGAGATAAAAGAAGAAAAATACAAATTTCTTCATATTACAAAAATATATTACCAATGAACTATTTCTATATGTTTTTAACTGCTTAATAATAAATATATCTGCAAGAATCTTGAAATTATTAACTAAATACTTGTTATTAATATTGGTAGACACCAATAAAAGACAAAGCCCAGGATTCAATAAAGTCGGTGTAGGCTCTGTGTAGAGCCTACATGGAATGTATCCATGTACACAGCCATGATTCCCCTCAGCAGTGTGTCATACATATTAATTATGGTGCACACCTAAGGGGGTCACAGCAACATGGATATTAAATCCATGTAATACTGACATTGCAGCCACATACCTTTCGGCCCACCCACCTTAGCCAAATGGTGTACAAGACATTTTATTTCATTAAATTGAATTTTAATTTTTTTATGTGCTTGTTTGTGCGATGTGGGACATTGCTTAGCTAGACGTAGTGGGGTGTACATAAGCATTAGACATCAGCTAGAGATCTAAAAATAGAAACTGGATGCATTCAATATTAATATTTTTTTTACTTGTGCTAGTTTGCATGCTGTGGCGCATTGCTTAGCTAGGCATATCAAGGCATACTTAAGCAGTAGACATCTGCTAAACCGCTAAAAATTGAAATCAGATATATTCAGTTGTTGTAGATCTGCTGTGCTTAACAATGCACAAACCTGCACAACTAAGCTATGCTATGCTTACAGGCACCTTCACAGTATATCTGAAGATATTTGAGTTCCCTTCACTATCCCAGTGGCTTGATAGGTTGAGTCATGATCTACAGTGTAGTAGCTGCTGGATTTGAGTCCTGGCTAGTAATGCTTTTTACATATAGTGCTGTAAAACTGTATCAGGTGACTGAAACATCGGTTGGCTTTAAATGAAATAACTGTTACATTTAGAAAAACTGTATGATGCTAAGCAGCACTTAAATATGGTCAACTGCCTTTTCCAATTTACAAACTGCTAAGCTTTGCTTAAACAGGGATTGTAAGAGTTTCCTTGATGCTAAGCAATAGAGTGTGTTTTGAAAAGTTGCAATATGACATGCAAGGACAGGAATGCAGCCTACTTAAAGGCCAATAGGTGGGAATTTCACATCATTCCTTGGAGCCTGACCTTGACTGGTAATGGCTGCTGGTGTTGGTGAAGGAATGCAATTTAGGACACAAACGTGGGGTGCAGGAGTCCAGGGTTTTTATTGGACTCCTTGTGCAATACCACAAACCACGGCTGTTGCAGGGTAATTACCAGGGCTCAGAGTGTAAGTCTGAGGTCTGGAATAGTTTGGCCAGGGACCTAACCAGTGCCACTATGATGGCCTGTATCATAGGAAGAGGGAAACCTTGTATACCTGGATCCAAGAGGCTAGGGTTGGGCACACCTCACAGATATGTAAATATGTTTCCCAGTAATTTCTAAATATACAAGCTGAATCTGTGCAAAACTGGTAAGCATAATAGTTTGGTTCTCTTAACACAGCTGTAGAAGAGAGGGTTCACAACATACAATCTCATGCTGGGCATTTGGCCAGGATAAGGCAAGCACGTGGTATGTAAGAAAATCATTAAAGTAATAGCTTAATGCATTACTTAATAATACAATAAAGTAAACACAGATTTTGCAGTCTTAACAGTCAGGTGTGAAATACCTGTGACATCATACATCTTTATGAATGTGTCAGTGCATATCTGAAATGGTAAAGCAAGTTGAAACAAGTAAGCATTCAGTACTGTGTAGCATAGCTTCCAACCATTAGTTAATGTTGTGGTCTACCCAGATTAAGAGTCACTGTTCTAGTCTGATCTTTGTCTGAAATATGCTGTAGATTGCACTCAATGAACAAACAGGGTATATGGGTAAGTTAACAAAAGTCTTAGACAGCTATCCATGTGTGTACATGCCAGATCTGAAGCAACATTAATCAATAAAGTTTAAAAGGAGATGGTGCTTTGATAATTGTTTTTTAACTAAAGTGTTCAGTATAACTTTAGTCACTGCTTGCGAGTTGTAATCTGACACCAGACAACTAATAAATGTGAAGTACTAAATAATGTATAAAACATATGTCATAAATAAATGCAGTGTAATACCCAGATTAAAGGTCAAGCTTGTGTCCTGCTCATTTTGATGGTATATGCTGTAGATTGCAGTTACTAAATGAATAGGATAAAAGTGTAAGGTAATGGAATTCCTACACAGCTATGCATGTGTGTGAATAAAGATTTGAAAGAACATGTGTCAATAAAGTGTAAAAGAAGTTGTTGCTCTGATAATTTAAGGTTTAGAAATAAAATGTTCAACATTCTGTAGTCACAGCTTGTGGGTTCTAATCCAACACCAGACAACTGATAAAATATGAAGTACTAAATAATCCCCCGGATTCACAAATCCTCCATGTAAGACTTAATAAGTCTTACTCAGAGGCTGCAGTTGAACGGTATGATGTCAGCGTGCCATGAATATTCATGAGGGCACGCTGACTCAATCGTAGCTCTTACACGGACCGAGTATGAAAGCAGGGGTGTGTCTGACTGCCGTGCAGTCTAAATGTCCACACCCCTGCAAGTGTAGTAAAAGCAAAATGTCAACACACAAGAGCGAGTTTGCTCAAATGTACTTGCACCCAACACCACACTCCCTGACACTGTAAACCCCCATCACAGTTATAAAAAGTAAAGTATTAATTTTTTTTTTAAATCCACGATATAGCTCCCCTTATTTGCGCTTGTGTGCACTGGTGTGCCCATTGCTTAGCTATAGTAAGCAATTCCAACATGGAAGAGCATAAGAAGGAATGTTTATTCAAATTGCACCAAATTGCAGTAGCGTAATGGTAGAGCGTATGCACAAAGAGGAGGCATTCACGGTTTGAGTCCCACCACTCCCCTTCTTGTTTATGTTTTAAAGCAGTATTTGAAATAATACCAGACATATATATGATGAAAATATTGTTAAAAGCAGTGAAATGATCACTGTATCAGTGAACAAAATATATATTTTTAAAGGATCCAGATATATAATAGCCTGCCATTAAGCAACGCTTTACCCAGCTAAACAGAGGGGCCCATAGTTTAATAGCGCTTTACCCAGCTAAACAGAGGTGTCCATAGTTTAATAGTGCTTTACCCAGCTAAACAGAGGTGCCCATAGTTTAATAGTGCTTTACCCAGCTAAACAGAGTTGCCCATAGTTTAATAGCACTTTACCCCACGCAATGTGTTTGCCTTTCCAACCTGGGAGCAACATAGAGCTAAGTTGCTTAAACACAGCCACACCCCCTAGCCTGTCTAGAATGACAAGGTTCAAACCCAGGACTCTGTGCATCAGAAGCAAAGTACAGAACCACTAAGCCACGACAACATAGGGGAAGCCTCCACTGTTAACATTCATATACTTACGAATGATAGTTTAACCATTACTAAACAGGTCTGCAGTCAGCTGAGAATTTTACAAAACGGCCAATCACAAAAAAGTGCAGGAAATGTGGCATATTTAAGCCCCACAGGCGGGGATACATGCCATAACTGATTGTAGCTTACATCTGCAGTTAGAATGTCTGGTGTCGGAGAGGGAACACACTTCCAAGCACAACGTTGGGGTATCGAGGAGTCGAAATACATGGTTTGGCTCCTTGTCCACCGTCACGAGACAAGACTCCTGCAGGGCCAGTTCCAAGGGATGGAGTACAAGGCAGAGGCTTGGAACCAGTTAGCTCGTGACCTTAGCAGTGCTGCAGGCATTCCTCAGACTGGTGAGCAGGTACGTCACCACCATGCAGGCCTGAAGAGACGAAAGCAGGACCGCCTGAACCAGTGGATACAGGAGGCCCGTGGGATGCGGGATGCCCCACAACTGAGTATGTAGCCATGGAATGCAGTATGTAAGAACTGATAATGGAGTATGTATAACGGATAGGTATGTCTCAATATCCCTTCATTTACTTTACAGCTGCAGGTGACCGTGCTACGAATCAGCAAGCCTATGCTGATAGGCTGCTAAGGCTGCGCCACCAGGCAGGTTAGTGATTATTCTGCATGTATTGTTATATAAAATATGGGAGAGAGCATGAAAGAAAATGTTGTAGTCCAATAAAACAGCCATAAAATTTCCTGAATAAGTCCTCTGCATGTACTGTCAGATAAAAACGTCAGAGAGGCAGAAAAAGAGTGTAGTAACCCATTAAGAAAGGTAACATATGTCTGGAATAATATCTCTGCAGGCACTGTCATATAACATAAGTGAGTGAGCCTGAAAAAAGATTGTTCAACCTATTAATAAAGGTATAAGCCATATACACCGTTAAAACAAATAAAGGAGTGAGCCTGTGGAAAAGTGTGTAATGTCATTAATAAAGGTCTAAAACCCAGAGTGTGTCTGTGTCACAGAGTCTGAAATGTTGTTGTACCCTTGCATTATACAAACAGTACTGTTTGAAAAGGTGCTGACAACCCAGAGTTATGCAGTCCCATATAAAGTGGGTGATGGAAGTGCTAGTAGCTGTGAAACATATATACAGTCCACAATAGTCAGTTACCGGCTGGCATGAATAAGTAAACCTGGCACATGTGTAGCATGTAAATTTTCCCAGAAATGTGAGTGTGTGTCAAGAAATGTAGGGTTCTGTACAAATCGAAGTGAAAATGTCATGTGAAAACATCCCAGATATGTAGATAAAGAAATATAAATGCAATCAAGCAATATGTAGCAGTAACATCTGCATCCTGGACAGTTAGTTTGTCAGATATAGGTCAGGCATATATTGAACTAGCCAAACCCATGACACAACCTAATGTATGGTGGCAAGTGTAATAATACAGGTAGGGGATATACCCTTGCAGTCACTAGGAATGTAGTGTAGACTAAAAGGTCATTATAACATGTTAACCAAGGTTTTTTCTACACCCTACTGTATGTGCATAAACCATGCAATTCCACACCTCAATGGCTATGTGTAATCTTAAATATTTGTTGGGACATATGTCCTATTGTTGTATAAATATTTGCATTCACGTTGCTGCATGTGCCCTGTTTAAACACCACAATCATAGTGGCCTGTTACTACCAAACATCCCTGCATGCTGTTGGAATAACCACTGTGGTTCAATATATGCATGAGTTATGCTTGCTGTTCAACTGTTGTACCCTTGGTGTGTTGGGTTAATGGGAATATTATTGCATGCTGTTACAACTAATCTGGAATGCTGTTTTGCTTATGTTGTAATTAAACACACCTAATCAAAGAACGTATGGGAAGGTCGGTCCCAGCAGACCAACCTGTCCCTCCTCAGCCGGCGAGTGCACCTGGCAACAGCAGGTCTGGTGCCCAGCTCGGGCTCCCCTCCTCTGTTGGTCCTGTGCCACCTTCGGGTGGAAGCACTGCAGGGGATGAGGCCCCCCCCCCGTGCAAGTGTGGGTGGAGAATGGCCACCTGTCACCCTTCAAAGGGTCCGGGTTGTGGTGCATAGGGAGATCCAGCATTCAATTGCTGATCCCCTACGCCAGCTTGAGTCGAGAGTGACACATCTCTCGGGTGAGCCTGGCCATCCTACTCAGCCTCCAGCACAGCCTCCCTCAGGGCTGTGAAGGTGCAGTGGTGACTGCCCATGGGTAGGGATCTCAGTTCCACTGTTACCATCTGTGGGCTCATGGGCTTGTGATTTCCAAACAACCTTCCCCGTCAATTGTGTTCACCCACCCCATGTGTCAAATTCCACCCCTGTATGCATCTTGTTTGTCTTGTCTGTTTACTTCCCCAACCTACCTTCCCAAATATACCTACATCCCCTACCTGACATTCCACTCTCACCTGAAAAAATAAATAAAAAAAGGGCAATCTGTTCCCACAAAAAAATTACGCCCCATACATAGCTGCCCATTTCGCACACATGTCTGCTGGACATGTAAACTGATAATTATAATTGGCAGTACAACATACTCTGTTGTCCTCACCCCTCTCTCAGGGGTGGAAGGTTGCAAATTTCATACCAAATTACGAACATATGCACAGCTGTTGCTGGTAAAGAAATGGGCAGCTATGGGCCTTCCCTACACCCTTCCTGCACATCCCAGCTGGTTTTCCTACTGTCTTTCCCTCTTTGTGCCCCCTTTTTCACCACTTTCCTATCTCCCCATTTTCTTTTCTTTCAAAGAAATTAGCACGGGGGTTAGCGGGAGTAAGCACTTTTAAGCAGTAGTTAGTGGTGGTGCGCAAGTGTGAGCTTGTGTGCGCTTAGCTAAGCATCGCTACGCATCACGCAAACCCGCACAAACCCACTTACAGCTGCTTAAAAGTGCCTTTGTCACTCTGTATGAGAGGGCCCTTGTATTGCTCAGCAGCAAAATAAAACACACCTTTCAGTCTCGAACCCCAGACCTTGGGCTCACACGTCTGCATGAAGTACAACTACAACAAAGCAGATATACAATAACTTGGTGCTGAAATAAATATATCATGCATTACAATGAGTGAATGTAAAGTGAGAATAGGAATGGCATAACACAAATCATGTTCTGTGACCCTTAACCAGCAAGTGTTGTGGAATTGCATGACATGACTGTGAAAAGAGAACCAGCCATGCTAGTAGGGAATAATGTTACAGTAGCACCTTACAAACCCTACACAGTATCAGAGCAGGATAAACACTGGCATATTTGAATAGGTCAGAGGCCAGACCTCCCAACTGTAACTGGTTTACAGGGATGTCTCCAATTTGCAAACAAATGTTAGCTGTGCCCCTCAGACACCCTGTGAAATGTAGTAACAGTAGGCAGAAAGGTGGGGAATCCCACTTAATGATAAATGTCAATAAGTGAGAGTAGACACTGCTTGCACGTCAGAAAAGGTGTAGTAATACATATGCTCAGAATCCCCCAAAGTCACAACTGCAAAATATCTGAAATATATCACAGATGTATCCCACTGATATGTACCTTTCCCTGAGGCTGTTCAAATATATACCTGAGAGTATCTGAGGCCTGGAAGAGTCAGAAACACACAGGCACATCAGCCTGTCTGCTGTTACACACTCTGCCAATAGCTGTAGAATGAATTCCATAAGCATGCCCTTATGTAGGAGTACAACACAGAAATATCAATGGATGTAGCCATGTACTGCTAGCAATCACCTGTGACAATGCCATTGTTCAGGTGCTGAAAAGACTGGTGTGGTGCACAGTCAATGAATACTAGGCTAACCACTGTCTACCATCTGGATATGTCCACAGGTGGGAGCTACTCAGACAGATTACTAGCCTTTATAGACTTACAGGTACACAGCAACTCTGCATGTTCAGCAAGATAAACATCACACAATATTAAATAATGCACTCTGCAGTTCTGCACCCCTACCCAAAGGTACTATATACCCATGTAGTCAGGCACAACCAAGGGTGTAGGTAGGCAGACACAGTAGTGAAATATGTCCAGTTGTCCTGAGCAGACTGTGCTAGTGTCAACACAAACAAACCACAAACTGTTCAGAAGTGAGTAATGTACTAATGACAGTATAGCAGTTCACAAACAGTGCATGTGCCTGATATTCATAATTGGTAGTACAACATACTTAGTTGTCCTCACCCCTCTCTCAGGGGTGGAAGGTTTCAAATATCCCTCCTAATGTTTTGCATATGCACAGCTGTTGCTGGTAAAGAAATGGGCAGCTATGGACCTTCTCCACACCCATCCTGTACATCCCGAGCTGGTTTCCTACTGTCTTCCCACTTTGTGCACCCTTTATCACCACATTCCTATTTCCCGAATTACTTTTCTGTCAAAGAAATGAGTGCAGGGGTTAGCGGGAGTGAGCACATGTAAACAGTAGTCAGCGGGTTTGCACCAGTGTGGGCATGTGTGCGCTTAGCTTAGCATTGCTAAGATATGATAAGCTAAGCCAAGCTTAGCTTAGTATTGCTAAAATAAAATAAGCTAAGCTAAGCTTAGCTTAGCATCATGCAAACCCACTTACAATTGCTTAAAAGTGCCTTAGTCACTCTGTATGACAGGGCCCTTGTACTGCTCAGCAGCAAAATACAACATCCTTGTCAGTCTCAAACCCCACACCTTGTACTCACCAGTCTGCATGACATACCACTAAGCCACAGCAGATATACAATAACTTGGTGCTGAAAGAAATATAACATGCATTACAATGAGTGAATGTAAAGGGAAAATAGGAAAGCCATAGGAATACATTGCAATAACTACAGTTGTATGCCAGTTAATTCTCTAATTTGAAAAGAAAGTACGTACTCCCATGTATCCAGTGTTAGCATTAGGAGGTGTGAGTAAACCTACACACTCAGAAGAGTGTAGTGGAAGAAGCAACAGTCAGGTTTCAGTACAACATGCATTTCACTGGCTACAACCCAGCTTCACATATGAGACATATACCAACCTTCTGACTGAGACAACAGTGTCCACAGCAAACAAGCATGGTCCCCACCTTGCAAAACTGAAAGGGCTACACCTACCTAACCTATCATTTTATAGCAGTGTCCTGAAATCACAGTGAGAACTGCAATTACCATACAGCAGGCTGCATGCAATTACTAAATGGTGGGCACCAACTGGTGCAGAGGCCATCACATGCACATGTGCAGATACCTAGAAAAGCAGCATGTATCTGTTGTCCACACATGCAATAATATCATTGCAACAACTGGGAGAGAGAGCACGAGTGAGAGAGATAGACAGAGACAGACAGACAGACAGACAGATACAAAAATAAACAGCAACACACAGAGGAAACCAAAACCAAAAAAGTAAATAAATAAATAAATAAAATAAAATACAATGCCTACAACGGACGGAGGTGAGGAATACAAAGGTAAGGTATGGAACAGATATGTATTTGCTGACATCCGAAAGATGTGTCTTAAGGGTACTCTACATACTTTGAATCATCCATATGTGGCAGCAGTCCGTATCTATATGTACATGCACATTTGCATAGGGCAAGGGACATACTGCAACTGTTAGTGAAGGCTGGACATATGCATGTTGTTGAAGGCTGCTATGTGCACATATGTATGTAGGTTGTAGTGTGTGGCATTTCAGACAGCAAGCAGTGCCAGTATATGTCATGTGGTGATTAAACACTGTGGGACTGAGCTACAGGCAGTGAGGCCTGCTACAACTATACGGCCTGAGGACAGCAAAATGCATTCTGCACAACATTGTGCAATAGTATTACATAACTGTATGTCTCACAACTGTTGCATAATTGACATCCCCACAATGAAAAGTGGGCAGTATATGTGCCAATATGTGCAGCTATATGTACAGCAATGGATGTTTAGATGTATGTGTAGATATATATATATATATATATATATATATATATGTGTGTGTGTGTGTGTATGTATATATATATATATATATATATATATATATATATATATATATATGTAATTATAGATATATAGATCTATATATAAATATATATACATATATACATATATACATATAAGGATATATATATATATATATGTAATTATAGATATATAGATCTATATATAAATATATATACATATATACATATATACATATAAGGATATATATATATATATATATATATATATATATATATATATATATATATATATGTGTATAGATATAGATATATATGGATATATATGGATAAATATAGATATATATGGATATATATATAGATATATGTAGATATACATGGATATATATGGCTATATATAGATATATATAGATATGTATGGATATGTATAGATATGGATAGACATGTATAGATATGTATAGATATGTATATATGTATATATGTATATATATATATATATATATATGTATATATATATATATATATATATATATATATATATATATATATATATTTGTATGTATATATATATATATACAGAGAGAGAGAGAGAGAGAGGGAGACACGGGGTCATATGTACTGCAACAGGTGCCTGTTGTCCAAGGCATGGACTGAACACCAGTGCTGATCCTGCAGTGCCATACCCCATTCCAAAACACCTTACGCAGTAACTGCCACATAGATGGTAGCCTGCCTAACTCTGAAGGTGTCAGAAGGGTACATGGCACACAGGTGGACAGTAGGCTCCCCTTTGATAATCACAGTGCCACAGTAGTCATGTAATCTGTCTACGTGGTACATGTCATCACAAAAGGTGTGTCATCTAGGGAAATATAGGTCGGTGTTCCCCTCTACTCATCACAATGCCCCATGTGGTATGTACCTCACATAACAACTACAGCAAGTGGAAAGGCCACAGACATACCTAACAAAGGGTAATACTGCCCTCAAACACATGCCCTATGCAGATTGACTCACAAAGCCACAGCTAGAGTGTGTTGCATACTGCCCACCCAGAGGTTACCACTGCCGGACATACAGAGGTATGTCACACCCATAACAGTTGGCCAACCACCATGACAACACCTCACAGTCCCTCCGGGCTACATGACCTAGGGCCCTAATCCTTGTCACCTCACTAAACAGCACATGCTGGAGGTACAGGTTCCTGTCCACAAATATGCCATACTCTGGACAAAACCACCCAGCATTAGTAAACAAGGCTCCTTATTAGCAGATGTCATACATACCCCTGATGATCGTTCTGTAGATAGGTAATATGTCCTGGGAGTCACCTCTGTGTATGCAGTTGACAGGAGCAAGTGAAATCACATTACATGTGTGTCAAAGTGTAGGGTAGCATATGGCTAGGCTGCTCTAGGCCGTAGGGCCAATAGCGTATTACCTACCTATGACACAATGCACACAGACATGTACTCAGTGCAATACCTGCTATGTGAGGTGGAATGTGTGTGACAGTGACTGTGTGCAAGGTTTGTAAAGGTGTGATAGCTTAGTGTGAGGTTGTGTCTGTCATGGTAGTTTGTGTCCTAGGTGTGAGGCCAAAGAAAGATCTGTCAGTTATTGGGATGCAGACATAGTAAGATGGCATATGTTGTGACGTAGTTCCTTGTGTACTACTGTGGTGTCCCATTGTAGGCTGAAGCAATACATGTATGCTCAGTAAGTGGTACTGCTGGTGAATCCAGCTCACATATGAACTGTAGTACTACCTGAAGTTGTAGGCCTAAACAGCACAGTATGGTGTATGTTCACAGTCCCTGGTAACCCTGTCTTGTGTGTTTCCTGTAGACTGCACAGATTACAAACCTCAGGCATAGGTATCTGTAAGTAGGGGCACACAGTACTATAAGGTACACAGGTAATGCTCATCTGTGTCGGCATACATCTGTGTGTTGTATGTATGTCTGATGTGTGTGTGTAATGATGCCTGTACCATGCCCGCAATCACATGTGTGTTACAGGGTATGTGTGTGTACCTAGCAACATGTATACTCTGTTACAGCAGTATGCCAGCTATATTAACAACTGTGCACATATGTTAGGTAGGGGTATGGCATCAAAGTCTAGAGTGGTTTACTGGTAATACTGTAAATGTACATTACATTCATTGCATTGGATGACATATTCCTTCATGCATTAGCTTGATATATACCCCCAGGGCGAGGTTGTGCATTGTATCCCAAACAGTGTACCAAATACTAATGTATACTGGTTTGTTATATGGAGTGTGGCAGGCACTGTCAGCCAGTTGTGGGCTGAGCACTGATATGTGGTATTGAATGTGTGTATCCTCTGATAGACAGATAGATGCTATATATGGCAGTTAAGTGATATCTGTACTTCATAATGTTAAGTGTGCCACATGAATTGCTCACATATATCGTTTAATTGTCTTCCAGGGTTATGGCTCATCAACGTAATCCATCGTATACAGCAGCGGAAGAGCAGGAAATTCAGAACAGCTTGGTGCAGCATTATAACCTGCTTTTTTCCAGGGCCAGCCAGCACCAGCATGAGCGTACTGCACTGTGGCACGACCTTGTTCACCGGGTAAATGACATAGGCATGCATAACCGGACATATGAGCAGGTACACCATCACTGCAGCGATTTAATTAGACATGTCCAGTAGCGTGCATCTGATTTTCATAGGCAACAGCTTGCCACAGGTGGTGGGGCGGCCATACATTCCCCCCCTCACCAGAGTGGAGGAGCTGCTCCTAAGCGTGGTGGCTCCTGGCCTACAGCAGCAACAGCATCACACATGTGTCATCATGGAGGCCGGAGCCACCCAGCAGGATGACATGGAGCATGCAGGTAGTATGCCCTAGCTGTAGACTACCATTACCTGTATTGTTAGAATACACATATGTGAGATGTGTACTGTGTGTTTAGCAGTTGTGCTGCCTATCGTGTGCATTACTGATATTTGGAATAGTATCCGTACACCTGTGACTGTTGACTGTTGTTCCACTGTAGTTTAGCACACTCACAGTAGCAATGCCACAGTTGTGGCCACTGACAAACTGTGTCATATTCATGCAGGTCCCTCTGGTGTGACAGCAGGGCAGACGATACATGCTGGTGAGTGTGTTAATACTTTAATATTGGTAATGACATGTGCATGTCATAGGTGAGGTGTAGGCCATGTACATGTAACACACCTACACATAATGCATGCTGTGCATGTTTGCTGTGAGACATCAGTCATCTCAGTAAAGTCAGTAGCTGCCTCAATCACATGCAATGCACAGTACAGCAGACATAATTGTGGCAACACTGTACTGCACATTGGCTATGATAGTTGCTCCAGCTGTATACAACAGAACACATTTATCATACGCAGTACACAAAATATGCTACATTTGACATTAACACACACACGCTGTAAGGTCACACTTGAGTATCCCACATGTCATGCACAAACACATGATGTACCTCAGGGGTAGAGGCCTATCATGGGGCTGTGCAACACTCTACAACACATAACACAGTCATGTTAGGCAATGTCCCTATTGGGCAACTCACACACCCATGTACAAGGTGGCTGTGTAATTGTGAATGTAGCCACGGCACTGCAGTTCAGATACAGCATGCTAGGCAGTGGTCTTGCACACATTAGTAGCCGTGAGTGACCACAAGATGCATGTTGATGATGGCACAGGGTACTAGACCCCATCCAGTTACAGTGACCGCAGTACTACTCATAGCAGTCATTGCTTTGCACCTCAATGTTGTGTGTGTGCAAACATATGCACCTATACACAATATGCATAGCATGTTGTGTGTGTGCTTACTTATGCCAGTATACACATTATGCACAGCAGTTGCCATCCAAACAAAGTGTCACATATATGTCCTGGAATGCTAGTGGGTGTATAGGTCACTTGACACACATTGGGTATGTGTGGTGTTTAATGTTGCAGTCGTTTAGCATGCCATGCCATGTCTGGCACCGACATATCTGCAATATGTCCCACACTCACCATAACCACTGTACACTGGCCATGTTGAGCATTGGGGTTCCTTCACGTCAACATGCACCACACATCCCGTGTGTGTACATAGCATGCATGTGCTACACCCGTACCGACTATTATCTGCTATGGACACAGACACTGTACTCAGACATGGATATCTATGTGTCACACAGATAACACATGCAGCCATGGCATGTATACATGTGAGTGATGGTGCACAGGGCATTGCAGAGCTGATAATACCTGCACAACAATGTTGTGTCCATGTACACATTGTGTTCCAGGGTGTAGCCAATCAGTGAACAACTACACAGTTGCATCAAAGCCATGTATACTGCCATTAAATAGAGGCATCTACACTTGCACTGCATGGTCTTGTGCAACACATATTCTGCATGCTGACACGTGTGTGGTGGCTGTTTACCTTGTGATATTGACACCCAACTTCACCCACTATAGAGTATGTTTTGGATTGCTGGTGTGTGCGTGTATGTGCTGTAGTGAGGAGTGTATTAGTGTTCATGTGTTCATGTGTGCACGTGTTCATGTTTGCATGTGTTCATGTGTGCATGTGTATGTGTGCATGTTTGCACGTGTACATGTGTGCATGTGTTCCTGTGTGCACGTGTTCATGTGTGCACGTGTTCCTGTGTGCACGTGTTCATGTGTTCATGTGTGCATGTGTGCATGTGTGAGTGTGTTCATGTGTGCATGTGTGCATGTGCAGATCATAAAGTGTGTTTCCTGTCTTCCTCTCACAGGTGCTGAGTTAGGGCTGGCGCAAGCAGCAGGGAACCTGAAGCCACTGCCACGAATAGTGGTGATGATGAGACATGTAATTTGGCACAGGAAGGTTTGACAGGGTCTGTCATTGGTCCGCCAATCGACAGTACACAGCGTTCAACCCCATCTATGCGCACACTCATACTGTCAGTACATCCCTCACCACCAATGGCCATAGGCGAGGGACAGCATACAGTTGGCATTGACCAGGAGAGTGTGGTACCCATGGCACTTGCATCCCCTCACAGCAGCCATAGCCATATTTCTGGAACAGTACCACATAGGCAGAGGTCCAGGGGTTCTCGGGGGAGCACCGCTGGTTGTATTGATCCTGGCAGGTGTGACCTCACAGGTCTTACGACGTCCAGTATGTTCCGGGCAGTAATGCAGGCTCAGGCACATATGGAACGGTACACCAGGCAGGGACTTAGGGCGCAGAGGGCACATTACACCACTATCAATGACAGCATCCGTGCCCTTGCCGGTGCCATCCGGACTTACACCGAGGTCATTGATAGACGTTGGGGGAGACATTAGATGCCCTCCACAATATGTCTTCCATGAGCCAGGACCATGCGGGACGGTTGCGACGTTGACACGGACGCATGCCAGCAACAGCTGGCAGTGGTCACGGACAGCCCACAGTTCACAGCCACTCCCGTAGTGGCAGTACCAGCCCCAGCAATGCTGGGGCTGGCCTGTCCATTGACTGTCCCAGTAGGCCACGTGCACGTGGCTCTGGCCAGTCCCAGCAGGGACATGGGTCCAGTCGTCATACCTCTGCCTCTGATGACAGTACCCAGTCAGAGTTGGTACCCGATACTGTCCATAGCACCCCTGCCAGGCACAGGTACTGTGTCCATGACCAGAGACAGTGATCTGTACAGCCTAGCAGGTACAGTCTGTGGCTGTCCCACAAACTACCGTATATGGCAGCCACATGGTGGAGCTGTGTGCATGCAGACACACACACATTAACCAAACAACTAGGGCTCACACATACAGACACACATTACATCAACATTGGCCCATGCTGTACTGTTGTTCCTCACACACACACACACACACACACACACACACACACACACACACACACACACACACACACACACACACAGACAGACATGTCGATTGGATGGGTCAATGTCAGGCTCTAGCAAACAACAAAACGGCTTGTGCATATGATGATACCTGTGTTGCCTCCTGTCATCTGTAACATTGATGGAGGAACAGGCTAACATGGTGCTGATGCGCAGGGTGACACTATAGCAGTGTAGCAATATTAGCAAGTTGTCAACAGGAAAGTGTAATGACATCCTTGTAGATATATCTGAGCAGACATTATGCATCAAAGCTCTGATTGTCAATGTAGCATTGTTTACACCACTGTTAGGTCTGAGTATGTATTGTCCACCCATATGCCACTTGGCTGAAGTGTAACGTGTTGCCGGCATGTGTTAGTGAGTGGACAGTACGTGTGTGATGTGTGCAGTACAGATTAGCAAGTGTACATCTCTGAACATGGTGGGTGCACACTGTCTGCATGTACATGCATAGTGGACACATGGGATGTGTGGCATACCCTGTTGTACACATTGTTAACATCTCATAGTATCTTTCAATGGACAGTATGCATTCTACTACAGTTATGTACCAACATGGGTAGACATGTCTGTATGACATGGGTTGACACCATGCTGTGGGTGATACTTTTAATATCTGTCAATAATTTGCAGTCTGGTAGTATACATAACCTCAACAGCATTACTATAAGCAATCATTGGATGATGTCCTGACAAATGCCACACAGTCGTAGCGAACTCAGTAACAGTTGGATCCTTCCGGTGCTACACTATAACACTGACCAGTGCTAATGACCGCCACCCATTCTTGTGACCACACCTGTTTGGCATATTGCTCCCTTAGGTACATGCAAACACACCAGGGATGTGTCCATCCATATCTGGAAATGCATGCATTGGCCTACAATGCATTCCCTGGATGGGACGCATATCCTACACAAGGGTATAATACAGACAGATACCTGTTGTCTGATACATGCTGTATAGCAGTAAGCAGACTATGGCATAGTCATCCACATGTACTATACATACTATCCCGTCAGTACCACACAGGTGGTAGCCCTCAACATGTATGTTGGGTACCAATGTGTACATACGGCCACATGTTATTTCATGTGTCCCTTGGTATCCACATATCCATAGTTATTGTGGAGTCCCAAGGTGTATCACATAAGACATTAGAGACCTGAATGCATATCAACAAGGCAGTTGTACACCTATAAAGACTGTCCATTATTGGCAGTTGTTGTTGTGTATGAACATGTCTGACATATACCCCAGGCATATACCCTCACTCACACTACTCTTAGGTAACTGTCATGGGGTGTGTGTGGCACAGATGACCTTGGCCACAGATCACGACAGTGGATGGCCTTGTCACATACATACATATGTGACCTACGATCTGAGAAGCAGCGGCACAACCTGTCAATAGAAACAAATGTATTCATGTAGTATGCAGGCTTCACACCTATGTACTGATTGAGGGGACATGTACACATATATTTTTGCACCGCAGATACCTGATGTGTGCAATGCACTTACTGTTGCAATCATAATATGTCATATAGTAAAAGCAAAATCCACACTGCATTGACCAACAGTGACACACACACAGTTAGCATTTGCAGGATTCAAACCCCTACCTAACTATGTTATGATATTAGAGAGAGATGCAGTAACACGACACGTTATTTGCTTTACTAGGTGGTTTCATTTCTCCTGTTGTATTTATAGGATGGTGACATCATCAGTCTTTCCAAAGAGGAATGTACCTCTTTCAGTGTGTTTTCCCAGTCTCCAAAAAGGGCACTCCTTTCAAAGACAATTGTACACGTCCCACCCACACACAGTCAGTATTTGCAGGATTTAAACCCCCTATCTAATTATGTTATGATACTAGAAAGAAATGCATTAACAATGCGAGCTATTTGCTTTACTGGGTGGTTTCACTTCTCCTGCTGTATTTATAGGGCGGTGACATAATCAGTTTTTCCAAAGAGAAATGTACCTCTTTCAGTGTGTTTTCCCAGTCTCCACTAAGGGAACTCCTTTCAAAGGCCATTGTACACATACAGTCAGCATTTGCAGGATTCAAACCCCTACCTAACTATGCTATGATACTAGAGAGATGCATTAATACAGCACGCCACTTGCTTTACTGGATGGTTTCACTTCTCCTGCTGTATTTATAGGATGGTGACATCATCAGTCTTTCCAAAGAGGAATGTACCTCTTTCAGTGTGTTTTCCCAGTCTCCAAAAAGGGCACTCCTTTCAAAGACAATTGTACACATACACAGTCAGCATTTGTAGGATTCTAACCCCTATCTTATGATACTAGAGAGAGATGCATTAACACAGCATGCTATTTGCTTCATTGGGTGGTTTCACTTCTCCTGCTGTATTTATAGGATGGTGACATCATCAGTCTTTCCAAAGAGGAATGCACCTCTTTAAGTGTGTTTTAGCAGTCTCCAAAAAGGGCACTTCTTTCAAAGACAATTGTACACATAGTCAGCATTTGCATGATTCAAACCCCTGCCTCTGCTATGAAACTAGAGAGAAATGCATTAACACAGTGCGCTATTTGCTTTACTGGGTGGTTTGACTTCTCCTGCTGTATTTATAGGATGGTGACATCATCAGTCTTTCCAAAGTGGAATGTACCTCTTTTAGTGTGTTTTCCCAGTCTCCAAAAAGCGCACCCCTTTCAAAGACAAGTGCACACATACATACACCTCACCCACAGTCAGCATTTGCAGGATTCAAACCCCTACTTAACTATGTTATGATACTTGAGAGAGAGATGCATTAGCACAGCACACTATTTGCTTTATGGGGTGGTTGTACTTCTCCTGCTGTATTTATAAGATGGTGACATTATCAGACTTTCCAAAGAGGAATGTACCTCTTTTAGTGTGTTTTCCCAGTCTCCAAAAAGGGCACTCCTTTCAAAGACAATTGCACACATGCATACACCCCACCCACAGTCAGCATTTGCAGGATTTAAACCCCTACTTAACTATGTTATGATACTAGAGAGAGATTCAATAACACGGCGCGCAACTAGCTTTACTGGGTGGTTTTACTTCTCCTGCTGTGTTTATAGGACGGTAACATCATCAGACTGAACATGGTAATGTGTGTACACTTTGTTTTATGCCATTCCAGGAATGGTCCATGTGGGTTATCGGGTGTCAACAGCTTGAACAGAAACTCATAATCCTTACCTTGTGTGATCTATCTGTGGACACATTGACATTCCTTCATATGTCAACACATATTTATGCACAGCTTGTTGGTTTTGTGGGTACTACATGTGTCTGGGATGTTGATAACAGGCTATTCAATATTTATGTGAGACATGTGTAGCTGTGTTCAGTGATGTATGTCCTGGGTGGCTGCCTTGCAAACAGTCTAGCATGTTTGGGAACCATGATCCGCACATGAACATACCACAGTTAGTGGGGTTGTGTGTATGTCAGTTTCCAATAGCTCTGTTTATGACTTCAAACATGATGGACTACATGGCCTTGCAGATCAGACTTCATAGGCGTACTGGACTGTACTTACCATGGTGTATTGTGCACCAACACTTGTGTGTAGTGCCATATGTTGCTGTAACTCATTCAACAGTTCCACATCGTGTGTAGGGGGGAAGCTCAGCTGACTGTTCAGGTGCAGGATCTGTTTGTTCTGTAGTTTATGCATGACACATATTTTGAATCAATGTATTCCACTTGCTGCCATGCTTTTGGCATTGGGGGTAGCTGTTCATCCATTCTACATGTGATATCTCCTGGTATGTTGATATGGACTATCGTCAGTGAGAGGTGGGTCTGTATATATGGGCCTGTCTGTCAGGATGTTGGCATTGTCAGTCAGGTACAGTTGGCCCTGACTCATGACATATATGGGTGTACATTGCTATATATGACATAGCTGTCGGAGGTGTCATGATTCAGTCTGGACTCCTTCTCAGCTACTCTTTACAGAACACCAATGAACGTGAGCACTAATCCCTGTTATACTCTTTTACACACTTGACACCCTGCTGATCCTTTGTGATCTGGCTACAGTGTACGTCATCATAACATCCTGGCATGTCCAGGGGTCGGTTTTGTGTGTATTCTCCAGTCCAGCTGGTGAATATTGTGATGTTGACACAATGTCACATCTGCCTCATGTACACAGACAACCCTCTCCTCCTCCCGACAAATTCAGCTGTATCTATGAGATGCACCTATAGAGACACACAGGGTGCTGAACTCTCTCGACCCATGACTGGCACAGTCTATCAGGTGGTGAAGGTAACCACACACAACACATATCAGTCTCACATATCCTCTGGTGACAGCACTCAAACCACATTATCACACATAGATATACTCGGATGCTGTGAATTAAATCTGCCTAATCAGCAGAGACCTCCACAGCAGGCACACACACAACTGCTACCCCACTACAATACCCACATATCACATAGTTAACAATGTCAGTGTGCCACACAGTCACTGCACTTCAGGCTAGACAACTCACCTAGTACACCTGTAATAGGCGACACTTATTGTCAGACACACTGACGTACCACTCACCAGCCCTAACATGGGAATAGTTACTTTGGGCTGTCTGTCAGGTGCCAGGATTTGCCACATAACACATGCAGTCAGGTCACTCCAGAACAAGTACAGGACTGGCACCATCATTGTCCATGCTGGTGCATAAAATGTCGGATGTTACTCCCTGGACCACATGACATGGTACATGGAGGAACACTCTGATCATGTAACCCAGGCCAGTATTACCCTGACCTTGTCTAGCATCTTACACCCACCAATTATGATGTCAAAGTATACAGACAAACATATCACGTTTAACAGTTGGCTAACAAATTGGTGTCATTCATAGGGGATACAGTGTCTGTCAGCCTGTGGTGACATGCTCAACATGCCATGTAGCTTCAGTATGGACAGCTTGCACCTGTCAAACTTGGACCTTCAAATGCTGGCTAAGACTCTTGCTACCACCATAGTGCATTTGTTGAGCAGGGCTCAATACACAAACCCACCTGCATAGACATTACAGGTTATATGACACTAAGGGTAATGCTGTTAAACACCAGATGTGTTACCCTTCTATTGCGGCCACTCAAGACTCTCCTCAGTATGGAGGATAGCGATATCTGTGCACTAACAGACGCCTAGTTCAGGCTCACATATGCACACCAGCACTACCAGGTTATGTTTCATACCATGCTTTCTGGCCACATAACTTGGAATGGACAACACAGCTAGGGGTAGTATCCATACACATCACAGATACACACACCTCCAGGTTAGTAGCACTACACAAAGCATCACAAACCATACATATACAACTACCATTGTGCAGAACTGCCTTTCAGTTTGTTGCCTGCTACTGACCATCCTCCCATACTCAGGAACCACACTCGACATTCTTGGGAACAGTGGGGAATATGGAGGTCTCCACAAACAACATTATATTGGGTGACTTCAAATACACTAATATTGACTGGGGATACTACTCAAGCCCCAACACCCTCACCCTACAGTTGCTACAATTTGTTAATACATATGCTATGGCACAACCAGTCACCACAGCCACAAGGGGGAATACATATTGGACCTGATCATCACCAACATGGGGACTCTATGTTCCACACCAGTGATATACCCCTCATTGGTAAGGTCAGAGCATACATTTATCTCACTGGACATACATATACCCTCCACACACCCATCCTGGGTATTCTTGGTGAACTTCTCATGAGACAATGTCTCACTTCACCAAAGCAAGGTGGTATCCTTCAGAGACCCTGAGAAAGTGGCAAATATGGCTCTGACTGCTGAATCCTTTACATACACATTCTATGGACACCTAGTGGACTGCATGGATTGTGCTATCCCAAATAACAACAGGACTCACTCCTCCAATGGCAGGGGACCTGTCTGGTAGACCCCGGCCATTAATAAGCTGTTCAACATCAGGAGGAAGCTACTACATCATAGAGCACAATCCCAGACAGGGAAAGCATCTGTGATCTGTACTAGCAGACAGCTACAATCACTCATGAACTTATCTAAGGGCTGCGTCTCATGGACAATTGCACCAGACACATAGGACTGTCACAAGGCCTTCTTCAGTTATGTCAGGAACCTGGGTGGACACTCACTGATATGCTGTGTGTTACTGCATACTGACTAAACTTACCCCAAACCCACTGGCATTGCCAGCATCCTGGCAAAGAGGTTCAGTGCAGATGTTTCCTCCCATCCCCCCTAGGGAGCAACTATCCATCCCAACAAAGTGTAACCTCCCTGACATCACACAGTAACAGGTGAGTGCTGCCCTCCCCAAAGCATATATCACAGCATCAATGGGACCAGATGGTGTCCCGGCATGCATCTTACATGAGCTTCATGACAGACGTAACCCTCACATTATATCACTGTGCAATATCGGAGTTACTACAGGATATGTACCCACGGAATGGCATACAGCGACAGTGGTCCCATTACACAGAGTTGGTGCCACAACGGACCACAGACAATATTGCCCTATAAGCCTAACTAGCCTGTTCTGCAACACTATGGAGCGTATTGTCATGGGTCTCTTACACATACACATCGGGAACCTACAGACACTGTGTCTTACACATGTCACTGTTGTTGTGGGCAGATCTTGCCTCTTGAACATGTTTGTATTCTTTACACGGTTAACAGGTCCATCGACAAAGGGACAGTTGTCCACACAGCCTACCTGAACCTTGCAAACCCCTTCCGCACAATAACCCACTGGGCCATTATGCATAGGCTCACCAGCGTCGATATGGACACATATCTCACATGGTGGATTGCTACCTGGATCAGGGTTAGCACCCACATGGTCAGAACTGCAGGTGCCATGTCTGACTATACACCAGTTACACGTGGCATTCCACATGGCTTGGTCCTGGCATCTCTCTTGTTCAGTACATATTTGTCTGACATACAGGCTACCACAGAGGGAATATGGCTGACCTTGTTCGCACTTGACTGCAAACTGGGTGCCATAATTAACTCTCCGGCTGCCACATGCATACTCAAACAGGGTCTCATAGAGATGGATGACTGGTACCTGAGCCATGGCCTACAGCTAAATGCCATTGGTTGCATACTCATCCCCTTTGGGAATAGCAACATGACCACACATTACCACATTGGTATTACTCCATTACATACGGTAGGAATTGTTACGTGATTGGGGACATGACTTTTTTGTACTGTCGCCTTTGACATTCACGTTTCCAAAGTGGTTGGACAGACCTTCTATATAAGCCACCTTATACCATATGGTTTCACATGTAGATCAAGTGAGGTCATTGTGCCCCTATACTCATCACAACCATGCTTGGTTACAATGCCACATTTGGGGTGTACCTTGCCCAACACCTGCAGCAACTGTACTGGCCACAGAACTTCCTCACCAGGCAGATGTAGGGACTCACACGGATGACCTCCTCAGTTCGGATGCAGTAACTTCAGCTATACTCCATCGCTTACTACCTACTCAGATATGATGTGTGCCTGTTGTTTATGGAAATACCCAACCCAGAATTACTGGACATGTTCCACCTCAGGATATCCGACTCCCTTGGAGCTACACACTCCAGGGACATATACCTCAGCACAGATGTGAATTGGACATACTGGAGGGACAGATTCTTATCCCAGGGCCTCCACTCACTCTGGATTGTGATCACAGTTTCACATAGGCAGAGCCACTGACTGACCACCTACAGGGGACATCTTGATGGCTGTATGGGTGATCATATGTTTACCCTTGGGATATCTTGTGTGTCCCTGCAAGACAGAGGCACACTAGCCTAGATGTACATGGGCTATCTTGTGTGACCTACTATTCACTGGCACAGTGTAGTAATCTGACAGGGTTGCAAAAGCCAAACACACTCTGGCTAGGCTTGTACATGCCCTAGGGCAGATAGCCTAGTATTGACCTCTGAACCTATACTTATGTTCTGAATGCACAATAGTTATTGCTGATACTGTTTGCAGGTCTTTATCGACTTTGCTTTCCCAGTTTCTATGAACAACTTAGGTATCTGCTGAACATATTTGATTATGACAGGGTTCCACTATATTATATATGTGTCTGTTGTCATGTAACTGTGTACACAGGGCGGATTGCTGGATAGTGAGAGTTTCCTGGGTTTACACATGCAACTGCCTGATATGTGTGACCCACTGCTGTACTCAGACATGGCCTAAGTGTGCGAGCATGCCCAGTTCAGGCTTTTCATGTTTTGTTGCCTGACATTTCTCTCATATGTGAGCATGCCCAGTATGACCTTTCAGTATGTTGCGAACTGAGGTCCACTACATTTGTGGATGTGTGTGAACATGACCAATATTAACATTTATACTGTGTGTGTGTGTTGGAAGTCAAGTTCTGTTCTTACTGCAGGACTCACCTTTGTGTCATAACTCAACAGGGATTATGCTGTGCCTGCAGGGTTTCCATGAGATACTTTGCAAAGACCTGTCAACATTCCTTCATACTGGCTGACCACTGCAATACTGTCATGGTTTAGTGGTTCAGTACTTTAACTATAGTGCACAGTATCCTGTGTTGAGGCCCATCACTGCTTTATATTTTCATACTGAGCAGACCAGACTGCTTAATGACCAGTTAAGCAAATATGAGCATGTTGGCTTTTGTTTAGCTATGCCCTACTTAGACCAGGCTTATCCAACATTGCTGAATATTCACCAACTTTGTTGGACGTTGTCCAATATTACTCAACACTGACCACAGTTGCACTAGTTGGTGTGTGCGATTCTGTTTGCAGAAACTACATGGCGGTAAATGCTGTTTAGCACTGCTTTACATTGCTTAACACATGGCAATCATGCCTCAGGTGGTGCTGCAAGGCTGCCTATGTCAGATGCACATACTACACTCCCTGTACATGTTTGAAAGCAGGTCGAGTCAACTTAGGCATCCCTTTTACTATAAATGCGAGTCAGAGAGAGGTATCATTTCCAGAGTTCCTACTGAGCCAGTGTATGTGCTATGCGTTGCCTCTTTGCCAAGGCTAAAGCATACTGGGAAGCCTCCTTCTGCCTACTGGGGCAGGCTCAGGTTGTTCCTCCTCCGAGTCACCCTGTGCCTGTGCAGGCCTTGGCAATGGTGGAGGGCTGTTTGTCCCTGCCCCATGCTGGTCCTGCTGCAGCTGTTTTCACAGGATCAGGTTATGTAGCATAGCACATACCATGACAATTTGGGTACATGTAGTTGGTGAGTAATGCAAGGCTCCACCAGATGTGTCCAGGCACTGGAACCATGACTTGAGCAGCCCAAACACATGCTCGATTACATTTTGTGTTTGTGCGTGTGCCTCATTATGGCGTTTCTGTTCAGGTGTGTGTGCATTTCTGATGGGTGTCATCAGCCACGGCTCCAGTGCATAGCCAGCATCCCCCACTAGGTGACCATGTGGGATGTCCCCATTGACAAATGTCTGGTACAGCGGTGTCAGATGCCAGATATGGGAATCATGGTAGCTTCCAGGGCAGCCAGCACACACATTCAGTATTATGCCCTGGGCATCACACACGACCTGGCAGTTGATGGAGGGGAAGCCCTTGCGGTTGAAGTAGACCCGACCCCGCTCACTGTCTGGTGCTTTGATGCATATGTGCGTGCAGCCTATTGCACCCACTACCTCAGGGTATTCCGCTATTTGCAGGAAGAGACACATATTGCTAGTCAATACCTCACGGGAATTGGGGAAATATACATGATAACCGACATGTGCTGACATGGCATCCAGGAACTGGTGCAGTACCCTGGATGCTGATGCCTGTGATAGCCCCATCATATCACCAGTTGGTCTCTGGAAGGTACCTGTTGCTAATATTCTTATGCCAACACATACCTTGGTTTCCACTGGGATGGGTACCCCTCTGTTGGTTCTGCATGTGAGGCGTGGCCTGCACAGCTCAACAATTTGCTGCAGGAGGTCTCTGTCCACTCTATAGTGCTCCACTATCTCCTGCTCATGTAGCCCCTGGTATGTTACCCTGGGCCTGTACACTCTTCTCCGTCTCCTCACAGTGGGTTGTCCAGCAGCATTTCCATTGTCAACACCCTCAGCATGTTGCATATGTCGCCTTATAACATCAATGGCAGCCACTAACATTTCTTTGTCTCAGTAGAGCTTTTTCATTTTTCACTTCTATTAGCTTACTGCAGTGTCTCTTGTGAGAAACATTATGGACTGCTGTTTGCAGAGTTTTAAGTGCTAGGCTGGGCTGGGCTAGTGTACTGCCTGTGTAATTGCCTGATTCTGATTGTTTTCACCTGCTAGCTCTGCTAGTACTCCCTGGAAGCTTCCTACTATTTGTTGTGCTTCCGATTTCCTTTCAGTTTCCTTGGGGGGGCAGCACCATGCACACAAGTGCATACACGCTCACAGCAGCTCACACATGCGCACACATGCTTACATGGACTACAACTTACTTATTCAGGTTAAAACGCACGCACACCAGCACTAACGCACTTACAACACTTTAACCTGCCTTATACACACTTACTCCGGCTTAAACGCGTGCACTCACACTTACATGCACGCGCGCTGTCTTACTCAGGTTTACAGGCGTGCACACGCACGCATACCCACTCAGCAAGAAACTTTGGTGTTATTCATGGCATACACCTTCCATTTCTTGACTTTACCTAGCCTACCTGTTGACACACCTCTTTCAATGATGTGTAAATAACAGCTGACACATTCCACTCTGTTCTGATGAGCTTCCCTTCTTTCATACATACTACACTCGTGATGTTACCTATCTTCTACTCTGTTACTCCCCTTGTCCTACTCCTACACTCCACTGACTGTGCTCATTTGCTATGTAAACCTGCGATTCACTATCCTAACCCTACTTTGCATAGGATTGCCTACTAATGCTTGGTTACATCTCTTAGACTGTGCTTCCCCCCTTAGCAACCTCTACTCAGTGGACATGTTGTCTTCAGCCTACCATTCCCTTGCATTGTAAATTAACAATTTACTTGAAATCCACATTTGTGGGTTTTAATTTTTTATTTTTCTGATTTATAGAGCGCAGCCCGTTTGCACGGCGCTGCGCTACGCTTAAACATCGGAAATCAGAGGAAAAAAAAAAAATATTTTTTTTCTTATTGCATCGGGAAACATTGCCATTGGCCGTATATTTGGTCATTGGCATGCTTCCTGCACTAGATGCAACCTTTATTTGGAGCTGTCACGGCTCCGTTTTGCTATTTGCAGAACGGTACTCAGTTGTTAACTGAGTACATTTCTGCAGATAACACTGCTCTTACTCGGACAGGTTCGGGTTTCCTGAATTGCAAATCTACCTCATTTGCATGCCTTTCACCTGCAATTGAGGTACTTTGCATAACCCGGCCCTGTCCGTGTAAGAGCCATTTTAGGAGCTCTCTTGCACACCCCTGCAGGCTGTTCCTGGATCGCTCGTCGGACATGATGGCTGCATGGAGTCTTACTCTACTCTTAGACTCCGTGCAAGCCAGCATTAATCCGGCCCAATGTGTCAACATATCTCATAAATAAATGCAGTGCAATATCCAGCATACCTCTCAATCTGGAAACATCACAAATCTGAACAAAGGCTCATGAAAAGTAGGTGCAACTGGCCAAAAATCAGGAAACTACTTAACATAAAATTTACATGTATAATCATGTGATCTTCCCCACTCCATTTGAATTGTGGAATACCAACATGAAGATTCAAGTCACTAAATAATAAATAATGACAGACCTTTGAATTTCAGACTTCATATCTCTCAGAAAATATATAATAATGCAAAACCTGTTATTGTACCAACTATCCGAGTTTACAGGATAATATTTAAAACCTGTCCCTATTTTTGGGTCTTTGTCCTGCAGCAAGGCCATTCATTAAGAAATGCCAGGTGAATCCTATACATATTAAGTGTAAACATTATCATGTTTCTTTATACAGTTCACTTCTTTCAGTGTTGCATCTGCAGCTCACAATTGTATTGACCATAATAGAATAGTCACTCTTTGCTTTGCTTTACAACAAGCGTGCTTGCTCTCTCCACCTCTTCTCTGTCTCTCTGATGTTTTAGTCTGTAAGAACTCAAAGAAATATCCACATTGTATATTAAAAGCTATTTTTTTTTTTTTTTTAATTTTTACCTGCTTATTTTTCATCATTATGTGGAAAACCAAACACAAAGTAGTCAAAAGTTTTAACATTTTCCAAACTTTCTACTGGGAACAATTCTTCTGCAATACTGGGGGGCTCCACAACATCATTCCACATGTTTTTCAAGCAAATAAATAAAAGCAGATTCCAGTATTATAGCATAAATAGCTGAAAATATTTGAAATGGTGTATTTTTCTCTGCTTAGCATAGTATTCAAGATCAGCTAGCATTCAAGAAGCAGTCCTCCCCACCTCTTTTTTTCACAATAGATTTTAGAAAAGAAGCATGGGGTCTATTTGAACATTACCCCTTTACAATTGCTCGGCTTTATAAAACCTATCTTCCTTGCCTTTTCAAAGTACTCCTTGTGCCCAATTAGAGCTTTGTTGCAAGACGTCTGCACCGGATTTTTCAAAAAAAGCATCATTTGAACCCCATTCACCAGTCATCCATTATTTTGACTATTTAATTCATTACTCAGTGTATTAATAATTATTATGACAAAAGAACATTGCAATTTGTACTGAAATACCTCAGAAATGTTTCTTAGAGGGAACTTGCAGTGGGTGGTAACAGCCTGAGATTGAATGGAACGCAAGTAACTGAAAAACAGAAATAATCAGTTAAGAGAAGACATCATAAAATTACACTGCCAAAACTTACAAAATAAATGAATACACCAACGAATGTTCAGAGATCAAGAAGCCTTCATTTTTTAAGGCTTCTTGATTGCTGAGCATTGGCAGACAGCGTCTGTGATTCTGGATGCAAGCAAATCAAGACTGAGAAAACAGAGAAAACACAAATACATACCCCTTCCGCCAAGGTTCTTTTGCCCAGTACAGTACATCCAGCGATACTTGATGTGTGTGTGTGGTTGTGTGTGTGTGTGTGTGTGTGTGTGTGTGTGTGTGTGTGTGTGTGTGTGTGTGTGTGTGTGTGTGTGTGTGTGTGTGTGTGTATGTATGTGGAGGGGGGGGGGTGTTATGTAGAAAAACGTGTATACTACCTAGGAATCATAGGGAAAAATAATTGCTGTGAGCCTGCAGTACTACTGAAACAAGTAAATATGCAAACAAAAATAAAATAAAACTAAAATAATCTACAATACTAAGAAGTCTGTTAATTAACTGAAGTGAATTTGCAACGGTTCTACCTCTGTTGGATTTATATATTTCAGATTAGGTAGCCCCATTTCACATGCCAATAAATCTGGACAGTCAGCCATACTCTGCTCCTCATTTTGCAGAAAATAACTGATTATGCTTTGTATGCTTGTCCATTCATACAAAAGTGTGCACGGTCACATACATTGCAAAACTGACTTGTACCATGTCCGGCAGCATTATTTAAATTAAAACAAAATGTACTGGTGAAGCAAAGATGCAATTCTCCAAGATTCAGTTTACAATAAACCTGGATTTTATACAGTACAGTAGTTCAACCAGCATATTAATGCAAAACACAAAGCAGCATTTCATTTTTCTGAATGCAGAAGTCATGTATTAAAACTGACAATGATTATAATTCAGTTTAAAAACAAATGAAATGGTTGCATACATATTTCAAAAGTAAATTACTCATAGCAGTCCATATAAATGCATAAAGAATTGTTAAAAGAAATGAAGCCATGCTGCCTACAGTATGACAGCCCAAGCAAAGAAATTAAAGTCTCACACTACTGAGCTGACCGATACACAACTAGTCAACTACCAGCTATGCCACCGATGGTTTGAAACTCCCGCCTCATACAGTCTCTGAGTCCAACAGTCAGACACTCCTCACTAAGCTGATGTCATCATGTAGGGACATGCATGTTGATGACATCAGCCATAACTCAGAAAGTTGTGGCACCCCATTATTTTGCCCTCAAAACTGGTAAATACTGAGGAATTCGGTATGGTTGAGAGGTGTGATACCCAGATTAAGAGTCAAGTTTGTGTTCTGCTCATTTTGTCTGATATATGCTGTAAGTTGCAGTTAATAAATGAATAGGGTGAATGTGTAAGGTAATGGAACTACTACACAGCAATACAAGTGTGTAAATCAAGATTTGAAACATCATGAATCAATAAAAGTTTAAAGGAGATGTTACTCTGATAATTTAAAGTTTTCAAATAAAATCTTCAGTATTCCTGTAGTTACTGCTTGTGGGCTTTAATCCAACACCAGCCAAATGAGAAATGTCCAGCTGTCTAGTGTAATTAGTATACATGAGTATCCCTCCCAACTGTCATGATTTTTATAGAATGTAATGAATATTGCCCCATATGTCTGGTCCTTAAATTTGCAGACATATGACTTTACTTGAAATGCAATTTAATTGCAAATCTGTTATCAGAATACCTTGCTACTATTGCATGAACACACTCCCTGGGATTCATGAAGCTTGCGCCAGGCGCAGGCGTAGCATAGGCGGAATAATGCCAGATATAGCCGTCGAGCGTTTCAGGTACGATCCAATACCACGTGCACTACCGGCGTATGCCAGAACTGCGCAGCCCTCGGCATAGGTATGCTAATCTCCCCATGCGCAGTGTCGCACCATGCAAATGAAGGCAGATAGTGATTCATGAAGTGGTGCAGGTGTAGCGTAAGCCCACAGAAATGTAAACCAAAAAACACGGCTTACATTTTCCCAAACAGAAAATCGTAGCTATGGAAGCAGACCAGACTTATGTATTACAAAGTTAACATATGCCAATGGCTAAGTACACAGCCAATGGCATAAGAAAAGATGCACAACACCTAAAAAACAACATTTAATGTCATGTCCACAGAAACGTACAGTACAACCGCAGGGCATGTGTGCGCAGACTGGAACATAAAGAAAATATACAAAAATGTCATAAAATCGAAATGTAATACAAATCAGGTTTACACCATAATACACAATGGTAGGCATGGAACACCACAACCAAGGTGCAAGGGTTGCTAAGGGCCTGCAACAGTGTTTGGCATGGTAACTATGAATTAGTAGTCAATGCCATGCAAATGAGGCAGATAATACTGAATCGCAAATGTCCCGCTGGATGAAGGTTGAACACAGTGCGCTATAACACAGAGGAGTGGCTCAGAGGAGATACATAACATCAGCAGAGGGGTGTGCCACCGTAGCAGCAAGCACATTGGAGCAATGCAAATCTGGCCTGGCCGTTGCTAAGCAAAGCTGCAGGACAGGGGTGGGGAGGAAGGTATAGAATTGTTTAGTTGAGAGCACACATGGTGCCCAAAAGCGCATGTGTACGAGGATGAAAACGTGCCCGAAACCCAGTAAGTGGATGCAAGTGGTGCGAACAATAGCACAAACAGGAAGGTCAGGGGAAGAAAAGAAGGAAATGCTGAAGTAGGGTAATTGGCGTTCTAATGAGCAATCAAAACCAATCAACTCACGGCGGTCAATCGACGGCAGCTGTCAAGTCTGCTCACAGAAACCTGCAAAACACGATAGGGGAGGCATCGGAATGCAAAGAAAGGAGGGGAGGCATTGGATTGCAAAGATAGGAGATCTGTCATAGCAGAGCAAAGCAAACCAACAGTAGACCGGCAATAGCACACATTACGCAAGATACGCCAGGTCTAGGAAAGTACAAATGAAAGCAGGCTGCTGGATGCATGCCAGAAAATGGTAGGTGGAATGTGCAAAAATGTAAAGGGAAGGTCAAGAGGTAATCCATGGCAGCCAAGTGTAATTCAACACCAAAGGCACCACGATAGTAGTTCCGGTAGTAAAACACATAAGATGCCCTGTAGCTATGATCATACATACACACCCTATGACATCATTGGTGTTCACAGCACAATAGTATAAAGTGTGAAAGCACCCTACACACACCTGTGAATTCCCAAACACTGCACCATAGGTGTAAACACACGGGGAACTTTTAAAATGTTCATGTTGGGAGTTGCCATAGCTGTGATTCATCAGCATGTGTTAGAGACTGACGGTGTTGTGGAGGATGATGCTGACAACCACCACAGGCCCTGGAGGAGGAGAAGAGTGTTCAGACCAAGGGTAACCTACCAGGGGCTATATGATCTGGAGATAGTAGAGCATTACAGAGTGGACAGGGACATCTTACAGCAAATAGTGGAGCTGTGCTGGCAACACCTGAGAACCAGAAATAACAAAGGGAACCCATCCCAGTGGACACAAAGGTATGTGTAAGCATGTGAATACTAGCCACAGGTACCTTTCAAAGGCCAACTGGAGATATAATGGGGATCTCACAGGCATCAGCATCCAGGATACTACACCAGTTCCTGGATGCCATGTTACCACATGCCAATGAGCATATATAATTCCCCTGAACTCAGGAGGAGTTGGCCAGCAATATGCATCACTTCCACAGTGTGGCACACTACCCGGAGGTACTGGGTGTGATAGACTGCACGCACATACAAATCAAGTCACCACCCAGTGAGCATGGTAGGCGCTACATAAACCACAAGGGATTCCACTCCATCAACTGCCAGGTCGTGTGCAATGCCCAGGGCATTATCATGGATGTGTGTGCTGGCAGCCCTGGAAGCTACCATGACTCCCATATCTGGCAAGCCTCACAGCTGTATCAGGTATTTGTCAGGGGGAACATCCCACATGGCCACCTTGTGGGGATGCTGGCTATGCACTGGAGCCGTGGATGATGACTCCCATCAGAAATGCACACACACCCATGCAAGAACACCATAATGAGGCACACGCACAAACCAGAATCATCATAGAGCATGTGTTCAGGATGCTGAAATCACGGTTCCGGTGTTTGGACACATCTGGTGGAGCCTTGCAGTACTCTCCAGGCACGTGTGCCCACATCATCATAGTATGTGCCATGCTACATAATATGATCCTGTGGAAACAGCTGCAGAAGGGACAAAATGGTGAAGGCCCTCATAGCCCACCGCAATTGCCAAGGCCATCACAGGCACAGAGGGATTCAGACCATGAACACACTATGCCAGCCCCAGTAGGCAGATGGAGGTGTGCCCAATATGCCTATGCCTTGGCAAAGAGGGAACGTATAGCACATACTCTGACAGTGTAGGCCCCTACGGACTGGCACACCTCTCCACCTGCACACTCATTAAAATGGATGGCCCACAAGCACGACCACCTGTAAATTGTAATGTATAGGTGGCCCACTGTGTGAGTCCTACATAGGCAGCCCTCAAACATTGTACACACAACAGCTATTGGAACAAGGAATGTCAACACCTGAACAGTACATGCGCCTATCAGCATATGGTGATGCTGTGTGTATAGGTTCCCAGGTACATCGGTAGGTACACAGCCGATTGTCAGAGGCCATACACCAAATAGGGCAAACAGTGTCTGCTGTTGCCACAACATCGAGTAACCAACTGTCACGTAGCGGAGCAGAGGTAATCGTGGGAGCACATGTGTGAAAGCACTGTTCTGCACACACTCAGCACAGAGTCCCTGCTGCGTTAAAGAAGGGGATCCACATAATATAATCATGGATGTTGTGTCATGGCATGGGGTGTACCCATGACAGGTATTCGTCACCCCAGCATGCTCCACCCACGGTCGTTTGAAGGTGTAGCATAGTATAGTGTGTGGCTCACTGAGATATACATACCCAATGCCGGAGAACATCCAGTAAACATCATATGGACATACCATTAACTGGACTCATCAATATGTAAACTAACTGAGTTACCCATGTGAGTGCAGTATGGAGTAACAGCCATAGTATACTCCACGTACAAAATGACATAAGAAGTGTACAAATCCCAGATGGACATATATTAAATGCAGTGACCGTCGTGCATGTTCCCAGTCCCACGTCCTGCAAGGGATGTAACGTAATCCCAAAGGCACGAGTAATGCATGTCAGATGCAGGTCAGCAGATCATGTTTAGCACACGTTACCGGGAATATGCATTGCCCACTGCTAGTAAGTGACATTTAAATATGACTATATGGATATGCGCGAAACAGGGATAAGCTACTCTGAATATCGCGCAGATCATGGTCAATGATGTCCAGAACAGGTGAAACCAGCATTATTCACCCCTGTACTAATAGCACCTGCTCTGAAGGGTAAAATGACCACTGCCAGGTATAGAACACGCAATCATGTATCGAATCACCTAACACTATTGCTAGGCAAGATGTACCTATGGTAGGGTTGCCACCTCTTCAAATGACTAATGTGGGACATAAGTCAGATGTCTGCAGGCCGATACATACACCCGGCCAGTGCAAAAAGCAGAACTACACTGTTTTGCCTAGATAAAAGCTCATTCTTGTAATGTTGACTTACTTATTCTGTTTGTTGGTTCAGATACAGAATAACTGTTTTATGCGATTATTACATCAACTATAGGAAATAAGCATGTTCTAAAATCACAGGACATTTGCCATGTTTACAAATATTTTGCAGGACACAACTGCCCAAAGAGGGACTGTCCCTCGCAGAGTGGGTCAGCTGGCCACCCTAACCTATGGCAGGTGTATAATGTGACAGGTACAGACACAAACGTGCGAAGTCCAGGAAACAGTATACACCAACAAGTACACAATGAAAGGTGTAGCTTGCCTGTCACTTTCCCCGTCAGAGATATATATATATATATATATATATCCATATATATATCCACATATATACATATATATAATACAGATAGAAAGGGCGATAGAGTGATATATATTGATATATACAGATTTAACGATATCTGAAAATATATATACATAGGTCAACGACATTCATAACACCTTGCAGGTACAAATAATTAAGATACCGCCAACTATGGAATGTGTAACATACCGACATGTGTAACCACAAGGCTGAAAGACCGAAAGAACACAGTACTGGAACAGTACAACCGCGAGTAATAGTATGATGATATGAATGGATAATTAGTCACCGCTGCCAGTGTTGCGGTCCACGTAGGTACTGTGTTCAACTGTGTTTGTGAGTGCCGTAGTCTGTGTATGTGTGTGTGTTGAGGGTGCCGTGTGCATCCCCGTGTGATTGTAATGTGTGTGTGTGTCTGCATCATGTGTCTGTTAGTGCCAACTCGGAGGTAGATCATTATGGTAGGTGTGGGTATAGCTAGCCGTAGGCATATGGTTACCACCTCTCCCACATTAGGAGGGACAGCCCCTCCCTGGGCAGGTGTGTCCTGACATAAAACATTACAAAGGGCAAATGTCCGAGATCGTAGGACATTAATATGTTCCATATATAATGTAATAGTATCATTAAATAGTTATGCCTGTATGTAAGAAACATGAATGTTGCATGCAATATGATAAGTAGCCAAAGTCCCACAACAATAGGTATGTATTGAGGATAAAAGTATGTGCTATCCTGTGTACTGACCATGGCTATGTGTTGGCCTGTAACACCGCTGTGTGTCCCGGAAGTGTCCAACAATGGCCATATGAAAAGGTGGCAACCCATGGCAAAGAGGTTCTGTTACCAACACAACCACAATGACTGCAAATATCTGGGACAGGAATACACAGGATAGCTGTCATGTAAACATATCCTTTTACATATCGCTGCAATTCCAGAGGCATGTAAGTATCAACCTCACCTGCATACTATATAGAAACCAATTAACAACGGCCCAATGTACAATCCCATAACATAAGTCTACTAACTGATAGCTCTTTAATTAGGGACGGAGCCCACACACATATATATATGGAATATGTCGAAATGCAAGCCCCACAAACCTGTATATGGTATGTACACCCACGACATCCCCCACACTAGAAACTATAGAAATACAGACTGTAATAACAGCACAAACATCCAGTCAGTCAATTACAACTGCAAAACCATCAACATACCTTGTGAGAGACGCAATTAAAGGCACCATGCAAAATTGCAGCCGGAGTATAATGGAACAAACGGCGATGTTACAGGTTTTGTTTGCAATAGTCCATTAACAGATGTTGGGATGACAGGTACACCCACATGTTGAACCACATACTCTAGCTGTCACACACAATCCATGGGGGACATGAATCCAAAGTACACTTGTCTCTATGCATAGCAGTTGCAATTACACATAACAAAACACAATACAGGCCATCTCCTCAAAGGTAGGGCAAATGGGCAACGCCCAAGTGCAGAAGTCAATTATACCCCACTGTTGCCGCGTAATTGGTGAATGGAGTAGCTGCACAGCTGATATGCAAGTAATTAGTCACTTAGAAACACCAATAGGCATCAGGAAACCACGTTACAGGTATTGACGTATATAAGGAAGACTTGCCAGACATTCAAACCGTATGCTCATACAAAATACCCATGTAAGCAGTGTGAGAGAGAGATAGAGACAAAAGTCAGTAACGATAACAAGGTATGTAGAACACTCGGTATGTAAGTTTATGTATAGCATGTTTTGTATTAATTATCTACTGTATGTATAGCCTGGTTTGCATTAATTAAAAGTGTCCACAAAGCATAACGTGGGAAGAGGTATTTATGTAGTGATGTCTTGCTGAGCATACTTAAGCTTGTAGAAACTGTGCGTCCAGCAGTGGGCCACAAGGTACACATCACAGATACCACGAGGGATGCTACATGAGGGCTTTAAGCAGAACAATTACAAACAACCCGCTGTCAGTGGTAGGGTATGTCCAACAAGTACGTGCCATAGCCGGCGATAGTATATATTGATATACTGTCACAGTAGGCATGTGTATGGGCATATAACGACAATGACATGTCTAAAGTGGTCCCGCGGTACAAGTATGCTTTGCATTATGGGATACTATGTAAAATATGTGTAATGTATAGTATTGTAGGTAGATATGTCAAATATTCTACACAGCATAACAGGCATATCATGCACACCAACGGTATTGTCTATTAGCATGTACAATAACAGGATACATATGGCTTGTAGGCATGGGACATTGTCATAGCATTATAGCTAATCTAAATGGTAGGGCTAGCAAGTAACCATGCACAAAGGACATGTAATAGCTTCACAGGTTCATAGTGGGGTACTATGCAGTCTGGCAAGTCTATGTGTAAGCACAACTACAGTGTTCACACCAGTGGCATCTCTCTAGGGTAGTGTCCTGTGATCAGCAGAGCCATGTGTTACCTGCACCTCTGCACAGTACAGCCACTGCAGTGATCCCTGGCATACATGTGTCTCCCAAACACCAAGGGAGGTATCACATGAACAGTGCTACTGAGTGTCCCTGCGTGATGTACATAGGAGTCATGTTCCAAAGCATGGTGAGTGTCCGGTTTGGGAATGTAACCCTCAAGCACATCCCACTCATTGTTGCATGTGTGCACATATCCATGAGCATGTTGCTCACACTGGCATTTGCGTATGTCGCGTATGTGGAGTATATCCATTAATATTGTTGTGGACATGGGCACTGTCTGTTCAGCATAGGTCACCCCTGAGTATGTAGTATGCAAATGTGTATAGACATGGTGTCCGTAGTTCAGCCACATACCTTAGCTGTCAGAGCTCAATAAACGTCATGGCGTGTTAATGTTGTGGTATGTAAAGCTGTAGCTGTTGTGTAAGGTACACCGTAAATGGGGTGATGTACCCTTGAATGTGTGTAGAAGTCTTGAGATCAGAGGTACAATGGGTGCCTATGTACCAGCTACACACCCAGTACAGATAAGTGTGGCCATGTAGAAGGATATCCACACCACAGTGGCAATACGGTAATCACAGTAGTGGGTGTGACATACGTGTGTACTACAAACATGTACAATGTGACATGTATGTAGGGGACTACCACCTATGTGATAGTGGGTGAATGGTGTAATGCAAAGGTGATGTTCATGGATCTTGTGTCATGCAGCTTGAGGCCATGATATTCATATCAGGTATCTGTCACAGTGACACCCGTATGGATGGAGTCAGTATCAGCTGGTGGATCAATCATGGTGCTTTGTATGCAGGGGGTTGTAAAGCTAGGCAGAGAAAGTCCCTCTGTGCTAGCCTGTATCTCAGGGAAGAATATACTGAACATGAGGGGCCCAATGACTGAAGACTGTGGTATGCCAAATGTAACTGAAATGCAGTAGGTACTATGGTATGCTACCCTCATTGTGTGTGTCCTGTCCATGAGCCACATTGCATAACATCCACAGACATAGGGTACGATGTGCAGGTGGATGTGTATGTTGTCGATACCAGAATGGAAAACAGTGCTGAAAGGCAATGAGAGGACAATGTAGGATGTGTGGACTCCCGTACCATCATCAACTACCCTGGTAACTGTATGAAAGGAGTCCATCAGATGTAGGGGCCATGCTCTGGCCCTAACAAGTCCAACCCGGGTGGCATTAAAGGACCGGAGCCCAACAATGTCTCTTTGAATTACGTCCTTGATGATGTGCCCCATAGCCGTGCAGAACAGTCCAGGCAGGTGTGTAGGACTATAGTCCCACTCATGCACTGTGGTGCCACCTGTGTGGAGTGTGATAAATGTTGTTGTGTGCCATTCTAGGGCCACAATGGCTGATACAAGGCTATTACTGAATATGGTGGCCTAGTGGGGAGACATGTCATTCAGAGGTTTGTGGACATCATAGCCTGGGACTTTGGAAGGTGACATGGGGCCAGTGTCCCAGGACATATAGAGTGCAGGTTAGTACTGTGTAGGTGTGACCGCAGGGACACCGCAATGTTCCTGCATGGATTGTGGCCCTGTAGTGAGTGAGAGGGTGTAATGTTACCATTGAATCCATCCACCAGCATGTTGCCAACATCACCTGGGTCTGTAATGTTCCTGAGTGACTGTTGCATTTGAGAGCAGATGTGGGTGTTGCCATCGACTTCTGACATACCACCATAATGCCTTGGGGTACACCCCGGAATGTGTTGCAGTAATGTTTACATAGCTAGTCTTGGAGTATGTGATGAGGGATCCCGTGGCCCTACCGAGGCTGCCCAGTGAGCTACCCCACCCATGGGATTGTACACAACTGTGCAACAGCCTCCACCTGTTGTTGTACATTATGTCCATGGAACTTGACCACCAGAGTGGCGTCTGTTATCTGGTGTGTACCATCATGGCTCTGTGTGGAATAGCATGATCTATGCAGTTGTATATGTGCTAATGAAGTGCACTGGGGTATGTTTCAGCATTTGTATGTGCATTGTCCATCTGCACGGGTGTCATGATGTTAACAACCGCTGTCATAAGACGTCTGTAGTAGGTATTGTAGTACTCATGTACTGTGTATGCCGTGAAGGGTGTGGTGCCGGGATGTGGCTAACAACGTTGATTAGCATATGTTCGGAAACCACCAATGAGGGGACAACCCCAGGTGTGGACCACCAGTCACATGTTGGTAGTGTTCATGTCAAGGTTAATGTTGGTCTCGGAGGAGGTGTATATGGGTTGATCCAGCCAAGGTTATGACTCATGGATGTGTCGGTACATGAGTGACTATCCCAGTTAAGTGTGGGGTAGTGTCAGTCACACATCAGTAGTAGGTGTCTGAGCCATACTGTCCAGTACACCAACAAATGAGGTCTGGTAACCGTGGGGTATGTTGTTGAATCTGTAGCTTGTTACAATGTGTATAGTGGTTCTGGACACAGTTAGTTGCACGTGCAGCACCTCTGATGCATTGTGCTAAGTAACTAGCCAAGATGTGTGTACAACATAGTGGGATATGGGAACACCTCAGCTGTGGGTGTGCCGGTCCAGGTATGTGCCTGAAAGGTATGGTCTGTCTATAACCTGTCATTACAGGTGTGCTCTGCAGAGCCTAGAGGCAGGTCCCAGTCACTGCAGAGATATTGGAATGGTGCATTATAAGGTGTACCTTGCCTGTGTGCATCACAGAGGAAGATGCAAGTATTGTGTCACATGACCCCATGTCTTGCTTGCCAGTTCCTGTTCTGACGGTGGCTGTTATTGGAAACTGTGCAAGACAGGCAGTATAGAAGCAGCAAGAGCCTTACATGTGATCTGTACTCCCAGGGCTAACAGGTGCAGGTCATCTGTGCCAAAGCATTGTGTTTGACCAGGTCAGTCAAAGTGGACAGATACCAGATGCCTGTGGAATGACAGCAGAAGCATAGGCAACTGTTGAAGTGACACAGTCAGTCATTGTACAGTGGTATTGTGTCCGGATGAATGCATAATGCTCCCCAGGGCTAGGCCCACACCTTTAGGGCTACAAGACTGGTGAGCTATTGCATGTCCCTGCACATGTAGTCTGTGAAGTGGCATCTCAGGGCAGTCACACTAACATGGAGAATGACAGTCACACCATACCTGGTGAGGTGTGGCATGGGTGCATAGGTTATGTTGCAGAACCAATTACCCGACAGCAAGATGTAAGTGACTATCGCCTTGTGTAGCGTGCTGTGTGGAACTGCAGTGTGACTGCCTACAGAGTCACCTATGACTGGTGTGCTGTGTATGTTATAACACCCTATTGGCTGTATGTGATGGGCACACATGAGTCTGTGGGCTATAAGTTGGTGATGTTGTGTTCCGTAGTGGGGGCTGCCTCTGGTGCCTACACAGAGTATGGAGAGGTACTGCACAAGTTGCCCTCGTAAGTGTGGCCTGTGGTGGAGATCATGTGAGACTATGTGATGAGTGGGATGTGTTGCGAATGTTACACATCCCCACATGACTGTCAGGTGCAGTAAGGGTTGGTGACAGCATTACCCCCAGCAGGGCTGCATAACTGCATCCCCCACAGGCTGTGGTGTCGTATGTTGGGAGGTGAGCATTGAATGTGTACATGAGACAATTGCTCTATTGCCACATGTACAACATATCCGTCATATAGACAGGCAATAGCACTGGTACGTGAGAGTTGGACATGCCTGTATATACAACCATGTCTCACAGGATATGTGTGTTACATGTGTACAACAGCTGTTGTACCATAAGCAAGCTGGAAATTTTAGGACAGCCAGTGTACCTGTAGGAAATGGTGTGGAATGGGTGCTATATTAATCAGTAGCTCATGACATGCTCACAAGTTCTGAACAAGTGCCTAGCATGACCATACAATACAGATAGGGTGTTGGATAATATCAACCCACAAGTGGTGATGAAAGTCATAATGGGTGGCACCACACTATAACAATGCTGAGTATGGTGTGCATGTCCATGAACCATTATCACTGTAGATGTTAGCAGTACAGATGTACAAGACAGTACGGATGTTTGATTACAAATACTTTTGTATGTCACAGGAGTGTTCTACCAGTGGCCTGTTGACAGACTCACAACTACAAAAGGTGCCAGAGTGACATGTGCATATCACACCAGTGCCAGCTACAGTGAAACAGGGTTAATGTGTTGTACTCCACCCTCATTGTAGCCCATACCACACAGACAAATGTTAGGCATCTGTGTATGTAAGGATATGAATGGTCATGACCTATGAGGAATAGCTGTGTCAGTGTTGTGAACAACATACAGAATGGGCTCTGTGGGTGAGGTATGTGACATATGTGCACATTCTGATGGAAGATATCAGAATTATCACCGCTAGGTGAACATCCCTGTACCCATTAACTACCACCTAGGCTGTGGTCAACATTATGGACACTGTGTAAGGGATGGTGCTGTGCAGTACACCTCCCTGCCTTGGTGACGTCTCTAGGCCCCTTGGGTAGTCATACGAGGTACCCATGTCATGACAGGGTGCCATCCATGAGTACAGAGATAATTGGACAGGCATATACAGCACTGGGGTGACCAATATTGGATCACATATCACCTTTAAGGGGTAATGGCCATGCGTGGATGGGTGATACCAGCCTTCACAATCCTCACCTCCACTATGCAGCATGCTGTCTACCTAGCATAAAGACATTTGCTACACCATGATGATGGACATGCTACATGTCCATATCCTGATCTGTAAGACATATGTCATGGACAGGCACCATCCTAATACTAGGATCGCCACATGCTGGACTGATCCCTGTGCCATACCTGTGACATACTCCCACCAAACCATGCAACCCTGTCCATCAAAGCTGCACATGTCATCCCAGTCATACATGGTGTGATGGCCGCATGGTAGGTGTAGTATCAACTGTCCGGATCAGTAATGTGGCACTGATGCCCCTCACGGTGGCATAATGGCTGTCTGTTATAGCTAGGAAACCTTGCCTGTGCATGCTATGGTTGATAACCATCCCTGCGAATGATGTCCGGCTAGCCATTGTCCCATGTCTATCACATGTGCAACACAGGCGATCCATGGCAGGATGTTGAACAGCTGTACAGTGCTGTGTAAATGTATATGGCAAAACACATGCATGTACAGGTGTCCATGCGTATGTGTGCATTGTCACTGCACAAGTCCATTAAGGCTATGTCTGTGTAGATATGTGACATATACACAGCATCAAGGTCAACAGCATTATGTGGGCACATCCAGGCATGTGCAGATAGGTAAGAACACCAGTGCAGGCAAATAGACATGCCCACATCAAGACAGCATTCACATGGAGTATGAACACTGTAATGAGGTGACACACATATATGGTGATGATATCCAATGCATAACGGGTGTTACATGTGTGTGACACAAACACGCCAGTCGTGTCAGTGTCATGATGATTTGCAAAGATAACTGTGCAGATGTACTAGATGTCATAGAAATGTATGTGCAGCAGTATCTCTGTACATCTTTGAAACTGTGACCTGTCACCATCATTATGTCTTACAGATAATGCCTCATACACGCCTTCCAGCGTACAGCCGCCAGGAGGATGATGTTCTCATCCCATACCTCCATGGGAACTATGAGGTTTTGTTCAGCCATGTGCCACAGCATGCCCAGCAGCAGGACAAACTTTGGCAGGATCTACGCAGGAGGGTGAATGATGTGGGTGGCCATAACCGGACCTACCAGCAGGTACGCAGACACTGCACGGACTTGATACGACATGCAAAACAGCGTGCCACTGCAATTGTCAGGGAACAAGGTGGAACAGGTGGTAGACCACCAACCCAGCCCCCACTCACACACACCGAGGAGTTACTGGCCAGTCTGTGGACACCCTCAGAAAAGCATCCGCACACACTAGCTGCCATCATGGAGGTGGGTGTCTCCCAACCAATGAGCCTGGAGTTGCCTGATAAGTCAGTACTGCACATATGGCTATTATATCCCATTTAGTTGCATGTGTCACTGTACATTATGTAAAGTAGCAACATATGCAAGCTATGTGGACACACATGCTGCATACTACAGTATGCTACCCTGTGTATGCACACATGTGCATACTATATGCTATTATACAGGAGAATGGGTTAACATGCACAGTGCACCCTGTGGCTGTCATGCAGTCATGGATAATGTTCATACTGCTGTGTCACCCCTATACTGGTACCTCTGGCATGCCACACAGACATGAGTCCGTTGCAAGTGAGACTGTCATCGGTATCAGGCATGTTAAAGCATAGATCTATTTGCCATGTGGCCAGTTAACAGTTGCACACTTGATGTCCGTTCCAGTCACAATATACAGGTCGCATCACCCATCTGTCACACAGGCCACCCATGTGCAATATATACAGACTAAATGATACACCGACTTGAAACCACAGTAGTTGTCATTTCTACATGTGTGGTCAGCTGTGCATACAACGGTGGAGGTGTTCTACAATGGAGGCATATGTAGTATGCATTGGAACAACACGTGTGGTATGCAAACAGTACCACACAGTGAGCTGTGATATGGGCAGCCCACAGGTGTCACCATTGTGTTATATGCCCCTTCATTGGGTGCACACATTGTGATGTGCCATCTGACATGACACAGACATGTAGTGTTCTGGCTGCAATATTGTTACACTATCCCAAGACCCATACCCCACATACCAAACATACAACCCGTTGTCTGCATAGCCCTGTGGATGGTGACATATCTGACATCTATGGGTGTATGCCATATGGGACAACATAAACATGTGAGATAGATGGCCATCACACACATTTGGCCAACACATGTGCACACATGGCCATGGGGGATGGCCAGAGACATGTAGCCACACAGTAGATGTGATGTGTATACACCCTGTTGCACATTGTCCACACATGGTTCAATTATAGCCTTAGTTGACTGATTATACAGTTGATGTGGTACACTGGACATCCTAAAAGCCTGTGCACAGCTAGTGTAGGTGTCACTGAAGTCTGCCATATAAGATCTGTTGAACATCACGACTGTGTCATAGCACCTGTACAGCTTCCACAGACATCTGGCCACAGATACTTTACATTTCCCTTGCTGCTGTAGGACATCACCATTAGCTGTGCACCTCGTGTGTGTGTGGTACATCAATGTCATCTGGAAAATGGTGAATTAAGATGTCCGCTATGTGTGAACATGGTTGCCAGGCAGCTAATGCCCTGTAGTTGTGCAGGGCTGTCGTCTGTAGGTCCTCCAGTGACCTGTCACTTGACACAGTATGGTTTGGTGTGTATACACCTCAGCATCTTGGGTCACAATCCACAGTTATGTCATGGGTATGCATGCAGTTATGGCTATGCAATGTGTACATATTATGCATTGTACAGCAATATAGATGCCTCATGATGTCATGCAATGGCACAGTGTCTGTACTTCACACTGTATAGCAATGTAGACGGCTCACACTACCCTTCCATGCTCATGCACATTTGCTAAACATGCATTCTATCTGTAGGGCATACAGACAACACTGCAATGTGATGCCCATTATGATGCTGTACATGTGTCATGACACCATTGTGTCAGACATGTATGCATGTTAATGCACACGTCAGCAGATTACATGTCATGGTCACGTCAGCCATGTGTACTGTTATCCTGTTCTGGTCCACATAGTGTATCACGGGGATGCATGCATACTACCATGATTGTGTGAACTGCATGGCTACTGATATGACACCTGCTTGCTGTAGTGTGCACCCCAGGGAGGTATGCTTACTAACACTATTAATGTCTGAGCTGCACGCCCTCTGCTGTATCACAGGCATGCTACATGCCATCTGTCAAATCACATGCATGGTGTGTCTGTGTGTGTGTGTGTGTGTGTGTGTGTGTGTGTGTGTGTGTGTGTGTGTGTGTGTGTGTGTGTGTGTGTGTGTGTATGTGTGTGTGTGTGTCTGTGTGTGTGTGTGTGTGTGTGTGTGTGTGTGTGTGTGTGTGTGTGTGTGTGTGTGTGTGTGTGTGTGTGTGTGTGTGTGTGTGTGTGTGTGTGTGTGTGTGTGTGTGTGTGTGTGTGTGTCTGTGTGAGTGTCTATTTTAATTTAGAGTCTTTCTTTGCATTCACAGGTGATGCAGGTGCGTTACCCTCCTGCGGTCCATCTGATGTTAGTGTCACCACAGATACTAGCAGTGATGAACATATGCATGAGGTACAGGCAGGGTTGTCAGGGGCTGAATCTGTGCCAATGGCTGCCATCCCAGCTATGTCCCCCTCTTCCCCGCACACAGTTCTGCTGCCAACACATACCGCATCATCAGTGGCCATAGAGGAATGACAGTCAGCGTCTGTTAGTGTGGAACAGGAACATGTGGTGGCTACAGAAGATGTGTCTACACACCATGGTGTCAGTGTAATGACTGCAGATGTGCCACACAGGCATGTGGCCGGTGCTGCTCGTAGGAGGACCTCTGGCAGACATGCACCTGCAGGACAGAGTGGAGCAGCTGGTATCACCAGACGCATGTTCCAGACTGTAATGGTGACACAGGCACGTGCTGAACGGCAGAACAGAGAAGGGCAGAGGCTGAAGAGGGCCACTATCCTTACCCTAAATGACAACATCCAGGCATTGGCAAATGCTCAACAGCAGATTGCTGATGTTCTGGACAGGTGATTGGGTGACATGGTCGGATTCCTTGACCATGGCATGGCAATCCGTGAGCGTGAGCTGTCTGTGCTGGAACATCTGGTAGGAGTGAGGCATAGGCCATGTGGACGTAGGCCAGCTACACCACCTAGTGCAGGTCAACATGAGCGTGCCACCTCACATGCCCACTCCCATAGTGCTGGTAACAGTAGCAGTGCAGCTGGTGCTGCGCTGTCCACACCAGGACACAGCAGGCCATGTGGACGTGGCCCTGGACATTCCCAGTGGGGACACGGTTCCAGTGGACATTTGTCGGACAGTAGCCAAGTTGTACCTCCACCTGGTAGTGCATGTGCAACCCCTAGCAGGCACAGGTCACGTGGCCGTGGCCGGACACAGTGAGCTGTACAACCTGGTCTGTACAATCTGGAGCTGTCAATAATACCCCATGTAGGCCTCACAAAAGGCAGAACTGTGTGCACACATACACGCACACAGCAAAGACATCTGTAGGGCACCACAACACCCACATGCATACTGAACAGACATTCCCAATCATATCACTGGCCCTTACCCACACACAAGATGTCATCCATTGGTGCAGCCTATGCCCCTGGCAAACATTATCACCCTGTGCATATGATGAAGCCTGTGCCACATCCCTGTCATCCACACCATTGGTGCAGGGACATGCTCAAATGGTCTGATGCACAGGGTGAACAGAATAGTGAGAAGTGTATATTACATTAGTTGTGTAAGAATAGTGAGAGAAGTGTATATTACATTAGTTGTGTGTGAATAGTGAGAGATGTGTATATTACATTAGTTGTGTACTGTTGACACACACCAGACATACCATGTAGTACAGGTTTAGCATGCATTGTTATATGTTCACAGTATGTGTCTCGTTAACAACAGTAACAGCATGTTGGTAATGATGCCCTGGTTCCCTCCTTATGGTCTACTTGCATGTGCCTACAGGTAGCACTGTTTGCAGTCTCCCATGTTTAACTGTGGAGTACTCACAGTCACATATGGCAATATCAGCATGCTATACGTAGCCTCAGCCTGACTGTTGGAAAGTCTAACATAACACAGATGTCCACACATATACTGATCCAGAAGCATGTGGGCAGTTTAGTAGGCTACAGTGGCTAGAGATGTGACATCCATACCAGGTCACAATACAGGTATGTTGACATGGTGCAGGGGTTGTACACAGCGGTCTGGCCAATGATAATGTTAGAGGCCACTTGATAGCATGAGGCCTCACTGTGTAGCAGTAATACCCTGTCACAGTACAGAACATGCTCACACTCACAGGGTCAACAACACTATAATGCACACCCCATAGTGTTGAGGTGAGGACCCTTGCCTATGTGGTCATCACCGTCACAGTACTGTGAACCCACACGACACGACACAGAGAAAGAACATGTACAGGTAGCCAGTGGGGCTGAGACTGATGGCATCAACAGGGTAGTGGACTGCATCACCATGAGGGGTTAGGGATCCTGTGTGTTCTGTATGGTAGTGTACACCCTCACTCCATGCACCAGACAGCCATACACACCTACATACACACACACACACACTGTGGAGACCACAAATGTTATACACATATGGATAGCTGATGTGTGTGATACACACACCACACCTATGTCATGCTTTCCACACTGCAGTATGTACAGATCTCTACAACAGTGTACAGGGGTGTGTAACAATTGGGATCTATTCCCCACTATATGAGGCATATATGGTCACACAAGCAAACACACATGGCAGTACTGTGAATGATACACCTGCTATATGATGATACGTCTGACAGACATGCAGCAGTACTGGCCACATTATGTGTACCAACGCTACCTTCAGCAATTGTGCTGCTATATGCACATGGGAGGATGTAAGTGTTACAGGTGTCAAGTGACGTACTGTTGGTAACACCTGACTGCTGTGTAGGTTTTATGTCTCCACCGTCAAGTAACGGTAACATAGCGTACTGTTTGCACATGTAATGGCAGGATGGCGTGTGACACACCTGTGAGCCATCCCCGGAAAACATCCATCTACACAGGTGGATCACCACTTTATGTACACACATCCATCCATACCTGCTGTACATTCTACCGTACTGTCAGTATGTCACCATATACAGGTGTCAATGATGGGGCTGCATTGCAACTGCGTGTTGTAGTTAGGCACAGATGAGTTACTTACATCAGCTACTGCACATGCATGGTAGCTGCATGCACACTACAGATTGTACATGTGTGTTGGTCCTACATGCCTGTCATGTAGCCATGTTTGTATGCATTGCAAATGGTGGACATGTGTTTTGACATACATAACACATGGACTGTTGTATGATATGATGGGTGTCATGGGTAACTAGTACAGAGGGAATGTGTCCTCGGTCAACATTGCTGCCTCATGTACTGTTAGCATTCAACAGCCATGGACCCACCTTCCATTTGCATGCATATGATTGCTCTAGCCACTTGTCTACATGGAGGACAGCAAAAGCTATGCTATATTCATATGTGTTGTGTGTGTGGTCCATGCACATATCCACTGCAATTACATGTATGACATAGCCAAACATGTGTGTTCATTGGTGTACAGCAACAGTCATCTGTCACAGCTGTGTAAGACCCAGGGCCCCTGGTATGTGTACAGCCAACCTGGTTATGTACAGTCGTATTATTGCAATGCATAACACATGATAGAACCCTGTCAGTACATGTGTAGTCTGCACAGTTGCTGTAGACCTATGTACAGTCCACTGGTCATGAGTCACACAGTGTTGTGTTAATGTATGGATGTGTATTGCTGGTCCAATGACATGGTGATGTCGGAGGGCTACATTGTAGATTGTGATGTGTACCTCTGTGATATGCACCTGAGACATCTGTGATAGCTCCTGAGTGTGTACTGGTCAATACATGTGAGTGACCTTCATGTACGTGGGGCAATAATACCATACTGTGCCCTTCCGTGTTTAGAATCCATGTGCATGCAAGACGGCCCTTTGCAACTGCTAAGTGTGTGAGCATGCCCAGTATGCCGTTGTGTAGATGGACACACAGTACATTCCAAACTGCGCCCTTCCATGTTTAGAATCCGTGTGCTTGCATGCAAGACGGCCCTTTTCAACTGCTGTGTGAGCATGCCCAGTACGCTGTTGTGTAGATGGACACACAGTACACTCCAAACTGCGCCCTTCCATGTTTAGAATCCATGTGCATGGATGCAAGATGGCCCTTTGCAAATGCTAAGTGTGTGAGCATGCCCAGTATGCCGTTGTGTAGATGGACACACAGTACATTCCACACTGCGCCCTTCCATGTTTAGAATCCATGTGCATGCATGCAAGACAGCTCTTTGCAACTGCTAAGTGTGTGAGCATGCCCAGTATGCCGTTATGTAGATGGACACACAGTACATTCCAAACAGACATGTGATACTAAGCATGTGGGCATGACCATTGACATCCTGTATAGCGATGGTGGTCATCTACGCAACAGATGGCCATTTTCAATGTCACGATGGATGCCTACATTGAACACACTGGTTGCTGTCTTGAAGGGTGTCCTGTCTGTGGCACATCCCGTATCTATGTAGTGTTGTTGTAGTGCTCCGTAGATATTTGGTTGCCCCGATCACACCACTGCCATGTGTTTGTCTACGTCTACCTTGAGACAGTAATATGCTTTCAGACTGCTCACACTCTATACATTCCCTATCGGCATCCTTGCCTTTGCAGATGATGTCACCCACCTAGAAGTATGCCTCTGGGAGTGCTGTGTTCAGTAATCTTGGTAGCACATTCTGTAAATGCATCATGCTGTAGTGTGTTAGGGTAGTTAGGTGTAGGTTTGACTCCCAGCCCTGCCAAGTGTGTGTGTGTGTGTGTGTGTGTGTGTGTGTGTGTGTGTGTGTGTGTGTGTGTGTGTGTGTGTGTGTGTGTGTGTGTGTGTGTGTTTCCAGCTGCATGACAACAGTACATTGCTTTGACAGTATTCACTCTCCATAACATCCGTGCGGCATCTTTGCCTTTGATGCTGCTGTCTGCAGGCTAGACGTGTGCCTGTGTGAATCATGTGATCCACTGATCATGGTAGCGCATTTTGTAACTGCGTAATCCTGTCGTGTGGTACGGTGCTTACATTTATGTTCTGCTCCCAACCCTGCCACGTGTGTGTGTGTGTGTGTGTGTGTGTGTGTGTGTGTGTGTGTGTGTGTGTGTGTGTATGTATCTATCTACATATATATATATATATATGTGTGTGTATATATATATATATATATATATATATATATGTGTGTGTGTATATATATATATATATATATATATTATATATTGTATATAGATATGTATGTTGGGATTATCACTCTTGACTGTGCTGCATTGTCTGTACATGAGCACCTTGGATGTATGTACATCTGCTATGGCTCTGTGATAGTGCACATACTGTGTGCTGTAGTGATCATGGGTTATATATGTGTAGTGACCGGTTATTGTGTTGCTAGGTATTACATGGGCATTGGAAACAATGTGAGTGCAGCACCTTTGACTGGTTGTATGCAGATCTCGGAAACAGTCAGCGGTGGTTATTACATTGGAGTGTGAGTATGGCTCATATCCATCTGTAGTAACTGTCAAATCTATGCACCCCAGGTTAACATTACAGACACACGTTTATCCACAGGTTGTGGTACAGATCCCAGGACTGTATGTGTAGACATTGACAGGTGCAGGACTGGGTTGTGTTGGATGAATGGAGGGGTGTCCATGGCCAGTAATGGGGATCTCTACAGCCTGGCAGGTACGGTCTGTGACTGTCCTACAACCTCCTGTATATGGCTGACACATGCTGTACCTGTGTATATGCAGACACACACACTTACCACAAACAGCTACGGCTATCACATACACACACCCATTGCACCACCATTGGGCCATGCAGTAACCATTGTCCCTCACACACACACACCTACGTGTACATTGGATGGCTCTATGACAGCTCTGGACATGTTAACACCACACCCTGTGCGTATGATGTCACCTGTGCCACCACTTGTGATGTGTAACATTGATGCAGGATCTGACTAACCTGGTGCTGCATGCACACAGTGGCTTTATTCCACTGCATTGATGTTAGCATGCTGTTAACACACAGTGTGTTACTTCTAGGTGTACTTCAGCAGGCATGATGCATTGCAGCTATGACTATCACTGTAGCATAGTTTATAGCACTGTTACCTCTGATGATGTAGTCTCCATCCATGTGCCATTTCACTGATGTGTGTAGTATTGGCAGCATGTGTGTCTGTGTGTGCAGTGCATGTGTGATGTGTGTAATACACATGTATACCTGCTTACAAATGCATGCACAACATTACACAGGCTTCACCATTCGTACACTAGCTTACTCATTCTTCCACACGCGCACACGGGCTAACACGCGCGCACACATACTTACTCAGGCTTACTGACACGCACGGGCGCAGACACACTGTGGGCAGGTTTGCAGGTCACATCGGTGGTATCCATTGCGTATGCTGTCAGTCTCCTGACGTTCCCTGGGATAGCTCATGACACGCCTCTTCCACTGAGTACTGACAGCACACATGTGACACTGCTCCGGTGAGGTTAAAGTGTTTTGTACATACACACTCCTGTTGTCACCTATCGTCTACTCTAATAGTCCCCTTAACCTACACTACACTGTAGAGGCTTGGCCCATATGGCATGACATGTTGTGATTCACTATCCTCAGCCTCACTTGCCTCACATTGCCTACAAATGCTTCGTTACATCTCTGACAGAGCGCTTCCACACATAGGTAACAGTACGCAGTAGCCATGTTGTCTCCAGCTTGCCATTCATCTGCATGGCGTACTAACATCTAACTAAACCTACATTTTGTATGTATAATATCCATATGTCTTGTTTTGAAGCGCAGCGCGTTCTCGTGGCGCTGTGCTACGCTTCCACACCAGGGATCGGGGGAGGACAAGTACTGGTTCATTGATATCCAATGGACAAAGCCGCCACTGGCCTTGGACTTGGACATTGGCATGCTTGTTCGACTGTATTCATACTGTATTTGCAGCTGTCATTGCTTCATTTAGCAACGTGCAAAATGTTAGTCGCATAACATCCGGGTACATTTCTACACATAACTCTGGTCTTGCACGGACAGCTTACTGTTTCATCTATCGCGTAGTTAAATTACATCATTTGCATAGCTTACACATACAAATGGGGTATGTTGCAAATCCTAACATTGTCCGTGCAATGTTCGTGTTAGGGGCGGTCTTGCACGCCCCTGCGGGTGTTTGCTGAATAGCCTGGCAGTCATCTTTCCTTGCTGTACTCTCACTCAATCCATAAACGCCAAAGACGTTGTGTATCATGGCCTTGGCTTTGCTGTGTGCTATGTCTATTTGTGGTGTATGCATGGCTGTGGGTATGTCCCACTGTCATCACTGGTAAAGGTGACACCCTATAGGTACTTCCTGTAGACTGCTGTGTCATTTGACATGTCAGCACATACCTGCGGATGAACTTCCTACTGCAGCGCTTTTCATGCCTTCTGCGTTATCTTGCGGTCGATAATGCTGTTTCCTCAGACATGTATCTGTTTCTGATCATAACTATCAACCTCCTAGTGCAAAACATCTGTACAAAGCCTAACATGATGGAGGGACAGATAGGGGCAGATTCTACATATTGCTCTTACAAACGTAGATAGTTGGCAGTATTATAGGTTTTGCATTAGTATGACCTTTCTGAGGGATTTGGGGTCTTAAACACATATGTTTATCATTATTTAATGATGTCAGTTCTCAGGTATTTGGCAGACAGGTACAGATTGTGAGAGGAACACACCACACATATGAGGCATACATCTGCACATTCGTACAGTTACGCCAATACACACAATACATGGTGCCATCACAGGCCAGTTATTATTACATTCCTATTGCAGGACACACCCACCCACTGGGTTATATTCCTCACACAGGCCAACAGGTGCTTATCCACACTACTTATTCCATCATGTGCCTTATGTGTAGGCCGGTATTTGCGTCAGTGGCAGAGCTCACGTACAAGTATGGTGGACTGGACACTGTATTGGTGACACTGCATGACACCCTGAGGGACACATGTCGTTTGTCTATTAACCTTCCACATTGACTTTCACAGGCCATACGTTGTAATTCACATTTGTGGACAAACATGCTTATGACTTGTACATGTTTTGTCATTTGTCCTGACGTCTTTCTTCTCACCTGTCCACCTAGTATCACTAGTTCTGTACATTTCATTAGGACGGGTTACCTTTATACCTCTCACCTGTACACATTATGGGTATACGCCCTGGGGATTGACCTATGATTCTGTTACATTTGTCATGATAATGTGTGTTTCTGATAGATTGCTGGCAAGCCATGATGGACTGTGCGGTTAGGTAATCATGACTGACATTTCTATTTCATGATTACTAACTCTCATAACATTCGTATTCCCGACTACGCAATTATTCTATCAACGGTCTGACTTTGTCTGAGCTATATTTAATATAGTCCCTATTTGTCTGTCGTGTACTATGCCTTAGTCCAGCTGTCTTATTCTGACATTCTGGCAGGTATGGTTACCATCTTGGTCGTATGCGTGTCCATCCATGATAATCACCTACATGACACTGATATAGGTCCCTACGTCTTCCCCCAATGGTTTACGCAATATCCAGTGGATGGGTTGCACCTTTTTGGTGAATATAGGTGTGTGCTATACCCACATAGGTATATTGATCACTCCCATGGGGCGTACCTAATAGATCTGTGCCAACCAACACCTTGGCCCAATTCTGCATACCCATGATTCCCATACCTGACACACCTCTACAGTACCCATTAGACATCTTTAATGTGAGCGATAATAAAGTATGAGGACACTTCTGAGCACTCCCCACTCTGCGGATATCAGCTCGTACGTCATACATTTTATCGACCCTTGTGTTATTACCCTTGCACCTGCTACTGTTGCATGTACAACTATATCGTAGTTGCAGGTGTGACTTCTTTCACATCAATGACGGTTCGCACTTCGTACGGATCAATTTTTGGGGTCCTGCAAAGGACTCCTATATTCATGTTTAACGTGTAGAATATGCAGGCCCTGTCACACTGGTACTTTCCGGGAAATGGTTTGGAAACCAGCGGTGTATTCTCCTTTCATGCATGTCTGTCTGTCTATCCATATTAGCTATACCATGACCTATTTTTGTACATGTGTTATATGTACAGGGACATATGTTTGTTGTGTATATATCTATTCATGTATCGTGTGTGTACAGATATATATATATATATATATATATATATATATATATATATATATATATATATATCTGTACATATATACATATGTCTGTACATTCCTCATCTCGTAATTTGCTTTGGATTATGTCTGTGGATATATGTGTATATATATCTCCATATCATACCTTTCAACTGTACAGATTTCCGCTGCATGTACAGCTGCTTGCCTCTTATCTTTGCTCCGTTTTTCATAACCTTGTGTCTATCTGTCAAGTTAGTGGCATATCATTAAAGACTGACGTTGGTAAATAATGACAAACATTTCAGGTTACGACTTCATACCCTTCAGAGAATCCATGCTAGTGACACACCTGTTATTCTATCCACTTTCTATGTTTGTTAGGGTAATATCTGGGGATTGTCTCTATTTGTACCAGTTGTTGTCATGGCTTTGTCCGGTTTCGTACTTTACGAGTTTAACAGATATGAGCCATGTACATAGAACATGGGGCAAACACCATTCATTTTCTATTCTGTGAGCAGATTACACACTCGCAGGTGCACTTGCATATCCTTATTGTGGGTTACATATGTTTCATAGATAATTGTGCTTCTGTGAACTTTCATAATTCTCACCGTAACAGTTACATATCTGTATTCCAGTTTACGGACTACTGCGAAACACACGTTCACCTTTACATATTTAAATGTGTGTACTGCACGAACGCTTTCATTACACTTTCAAGTTATATGTGCAGTGGTCGTACGTCAACCGGGACTGCATTCTCATTGGCCGGATACCGGAACCACTATTCTATTGGTATTCTTCCTCATTGATATGCATACCCATAGTACTTAGCTACATCAACATATGCCTCACCGCTTCACCTACGAAACAGGCATCCATTCTCCTCCTGGGGAAAAAGGTGGTACTACATATTACACATTCCCTATTGCCTACTGCTGTGGACTCCGGCTGCATTGTTAATCACTCCAAGGATATGCAGAACACCAAGGCATATAGTCCAGCCACATACGAGTCTTTGATTGTCAGGGTGTTCATATAGTGATCTGACTTTAGGCTTGTTCACATGGTGAACAGAACTTACCTGGTCAAGGTGAAATGTCAGACGAAGCATATGGACAGGGATTATCTCCCTATTTTGAAGTTTTACCTGTGTTTATAGACACAGGTGTTTGGGCACCTGTCAGCAGCTTATTCTGTTGGCATTACATATTATGGGTGGGGTTGTTACAGTCCATACTCCATGGTGAGGGGTGTTCCCATTCACATTTGACTATTACCTGTATACAGTCATACGGGGATTATTATTTTTGGACCTAAAAGGGACTACAGGTATGCGGCTGTACATTACACAAGTGTGAAGGGCTATTCCTGTAAATATGTACGGACCATACCTCTCAACCTCTTAGAGCACTGAACCTGCACAAAACCTACACGATGGGGGGACAATTAGGGACACATTTTAATGATTGCTCTTACAAGCTTACAACATTGATAGAATGTTAGGTTTTGCATTAGCATGACTTTTCTGCAGGTTGTGGAGTCTTATACTCAGGATATTTCTCATTATTTAGTGATGTTAATCCTCAGCTATTTACCACACTGGTGCAGATTGTCGGAGGCACACACCAACACTATGGTGCGAACCTGTGGTCATTCTTAGGGTTGCCATGTTTTCGAATGCCCAAAGTGGGACATGTTTTGTAGAGATGTCAGATTTTCCAGGACAAAACATACCTACAGCCGTGCATAGTACTGAACTTTAACCTTTTTTGTACATATAATAGCTTATTCTAGTAACATTTGAATTGTTTATGCTACTTCACATAACATATTGAGGATTCATATATAAAATAACCATTTTATGCGACTATTAAAGTAAATTAGGAAATAAACTCTCAGGACATTTGCTATGTCTTGATTTTTTTCACAGGACACAACTGCCTACAGAGGGATTGTTACTCGCAAAGTGGGACAGGTGGTGACTCTAGTCATTCTGCGAATATCCGGACAGTTGAGTTGTATGGCATGGACCTCTGTAATATGCTGTTGTGTTCTGGCACAGCAGTACCTCAGCATTAAAGACTGCAGTCGGAACGTGCTGACAGACAGTTGGGTTTCAGACTTCATACTCCAGACATTAATGCCAATGTGCAAACTGTTATTCTATGAAATTCTATGTTTCTAAGAGATATGTTTACAGATTGTCCCTGATTTTGGACTTTTGTCTCACTTATATTCATGGCTCTGTCCAGATATCTTGCTCACACAGGTTGACAGGTATGGTGGGTCATGACGGCACACAGTCAGTGTCCCTCACACTTGATCAGGGTTGACCTGTTTATGTAGTGTCTTCCTCGCCCTCATGCCATTTTCCACTTTGCAAATGTGTGCATTATATTCTCCCTCCTATTCGTGTCTGAACACGTGCATCACGGGAAGGTATTTTATCCAGGGTGGTAGGTTATGCATGCCAACTTAATGCTGGACAGTGTCATGGACCTCCACTGCACATTCTGACTTGTGTCCAGATATCTACTGGATTGGACATCATGTCATCATACCCATTCTACTATTTACACAAGTTGGTCATCCTGTGAGGGAGATCTCAAAATTGGTCAAGACCAAAACAAGTTAGACAACGAAGATTTTTGTGGCTTCAAGAAAACGTGCAGGGGGTTTTACCTGCAGGGGATACATGGTTTGCAATCCTGACACTGCCTAGGGTGACAATACCTACTACATATGCGTAGGGATCACTGTGTGTAGTTGTTTCTGCAACAAACCAGTGGACCAAGTACGGCTGGATTTGGTGGATGTTCTGGTATGGTGGCAGGTTGTGTGTTGTGGAGGGTATGCTGGGTAGGCTATTATGCATCCAAGTGTGTTGCATTTGTTATGGCCAGTTGCATCAGGACCCATCTGTGGGTATGTGATGGTGCCGTAACTATACATTTGTCTCGCATATTTCCATATTCATATGTTTGTGGGATTGTGTTCTACACTATGGCCTGTCTGCTTGTCTTGCAGCTGTTTCTACATGAGGTTGTGTTTCTTTCCACTTTATCCGCTGCCCCCTCATACACCTCTGGTTCACCTTTTCTGCATACGACACAAGTATCGCCTTTGAGAAATTTACCATTAAACACACACCCCTCACACGCGAATTACTCACACCCCATAGAGCACTACTTTGGTTGTTGGCCCATGACACGGCCAGAGTTACACATTGACTACCCTACATGTGTCAGGTACCTTTATGGTTGTGTGGACTACCCTGCCATGTTTGCTTTCCACATGCTATACCTCACGCACATAAGTACACGCCCTTACATCACTTTCATTACTTGGTTGGTGTATCCGGGTACTACCCGTTCGACTGTGTCACATACACGTTCGGATTATACAGCTGCCTTCCGGATTTTGCCAGCCTGTTCTACTCATTGGTAGGATGGCACCTTTTCCTATGTCCAAGCTATTCCTTACACATCTCCGACTGTTGTGGACATTGCCTCCCCAGAGTCAACGGTTGTGTTTCCACCTTTTCAATTGGCCACTGTGTGACATAGGGTTACCACCTGTCCCACTTTGCGAGGGACAGTCCCTCTTTGGGCAGTTGTGTCCTGACATGTAATTGTCAACATGGTAAATGTCCTGAGATTTTAGGACAAACATATTTCTTATATTTTATGTGATAGTTGCATTAAACAGTTAATTCTGTATCTAAAATACCTGACTGTTATGAGAAACAGAATAAGCAACTAAAATGCTACAGGAATATGCTTTTCTGTAGGCAAAACAGTTATGTTCTGCCCTTTATACTGGCCATGGGTATGTGTCAGCCTGTACAGTCTGATGTCTGTACCAAACATGTCCCACTTTAGCCATTTGTAAAGGTGGCAACCCTACTGTGACAGTTGCAGTGAACACAGCATATTTTACAGGCCGACACATACCCACGGTCAGTTCGGCAGATAGAACTTACAATTCTTGCCTATATCTAAGCTTATTCTTGTAGCATTTCGGTATCTTATTCTGTTTGTTATGACATTTATGTATTATATGTCCAGTGAAATATGTTTAATGCAACTATTGCATGACGTCTACGGAGGAATTATGTCCTATATTCTCTGGACATTTGCCAGTTTACATGTTTTTATCAGGACACATCTGCCCACAGAGGGACGGTCGCTCGCAAAGTGGGACAGGTGGTAATCTTGGTCGACAGTACGGATCATACTGTTCCTTTTGGCCTACATGTGTCCGTGTTGTTATGGCTCGTTTATATGCTTCTTCTGTTTCGTTTACATGCATATGCTATTTCCTATCACATTTGGTATGTGAAATACGGACATACCTTTTGTATGTGACTATTACATGGCTTGTGGGATATGATTCAGACATACGGTCACTACCTATATCTACATTTCTCCTCATGTATTTTGTTATGGACACATTTGCACAGCTATGTTCCCTCCCTCAAATTATGGGTCGGCTAGTGACCCTCTCCGTTGGACTGGACATACCTACTGGTGGCGCGCTAACATCTGATACATTTCACTTCCACATGGTATAGCTATCAACACTACGTTGGACTACAAGCACACGGTTTTCCTGTCATTTGTTCATGGGTAGGGACCCGTTATTCCCTACCGTGCATTTGTGTTTGAGTCTTCATTTTCTGTTCGCAGGGACTCTGCTTTGCATACGTTTCAGTCTCCACGGACACTGACAGGTACGATTACTATTGCTGGCGGAATATAATATTCAGCAGTTTAGGTTGCTCCTCGAAAGCCGACATTGACATGCCTCCCTGTGCAACTTCGATATGCCCCTTGCACTCGCGCATGTTTCCTATGCACTTGGCTGTGGCAGCTGCGCGCCTTCATTAATATGCATATGGCACGACTACTCCACATCTACTCCACACGGCCGGTGCAAGCCTTACACCAGACTTGCGCTGAGCTTCATGAATCCAGGGGACTATGTAAAAATTCTCCGTCATTGTGCCTTTGTACAACCATTATGTATGGCTTGGCCCATAATGTCCCATGCTAAGAGGTTGAGATCTATGTATATGGAATATCATATATACAATATAACCGGTCAGTGTTGTCACAAGTGAAATTTAACATAACTAGAAGTATGTAGTTGTAGTCTGTGTAGTTAGATTATCTCTGAAGCTACTATTGTTCTTTTTTTTCTCACCTCACCCTTCTCTTCTTTTTTATTAATTATATTTATTACTATCATTTGATATTATCATATTGTTTGTAATTAACTCTTACGTTGGTCTTATGTATAATTTAATATTGCTTTGTTGTTACAAAACTTTCATTTACCATATTTATGGTTGTGTTCCTCATTATATTATTTTCAATTTGTTTCTATTACTCATTGTTGTTTGCTCTTATGCTATCAATTACATTTGTTTTATTTATATTTATTTTTCCTTATGTTTATATTCCATTTACCACAGTGTGACAATGTAGGATGTTTCTCAGTGATTCACCAACCTTAGCTTCCTGGCTGAGACACCAGAGCTCAGCACCTCTGGCCCACAGCCTGGTGGCATCCCATCTGCTGCCCCTGCACTTCCTGCTCCATCAGGTAGCTTCACACCACAAGCTGGATGTGGTTCCCTTTGGGAGTGGAGGTGGAATGGGTGCTTTCTTTGCCCAATTCCAACTGCCAGGCATGGTGCGTAAGCTTGTGCGCTAAACTGTTGGTGCCCATCTACACCAGATGGAGAGCATGCTGTCCATCCTGGTGGGCTTAGTCTGCCCCAGGTGCAGGTGTTGACCACTGCCTCCACAGGAGCAGTGAAGGTGCAGTGCTGACAGCCCCATGGGTGAGGACTTGAGTCACACTGCTACCATGTCTGACATCCATGGGACTGGGATTCCACAACACACTCTTCAACCATAGTGTTCTCCTCCCTCTTGTGTCATACACCAACCCTGTCTACTGTCTTGTCTGTCTTGCCTGTCTGCAAAAGCTTCCTCAACTTCTCAACTTACTTTTTCTACACATACCTATGTCCCTTCTCCAATATTCCACTCTCTCCTTAAAAATAAATATGGGTACCTGTCACCCCAAAAAGAAAACCCCATGCATAGCTCTCCATTTCACACACATGTCCATTGGACACACTTAATTTGGTCCAATTGGCTTAACAATGAACTTATGTTGTTGTCAGCCCTCTCTCTAGGGATGAAAGTCCAAATTCAGCTAAAAAATTGTTAAAGTGCACAGTTGTTGCCATTGAAGAAATGGATAGCTATGGTTCTTTCCTACTCCCATCCTGCACACACCTACGTGCCTTTCACTATGTTTTTACCCTTGCTTGTACCCCATTTCACCACTGTCCTATCTTCCCAATTTTTCATTTCTTTAAAGAATTTTTGCACGACTGTGCTCTCATAACTAAGTTATCCTAAATGGTGGCATATCAATATATGTATTTGAAGGCATTATAATGACATCCAAAAAGTTCACCTGCACCCTAATTCAAACCCATTACAATTGCACGAGAAGAACAGGGTATCAACCCACCAAGCCACATAGCTAGTTGATCAGTACATGTGTTTTAAGCAAAACATAGTAATTGTCATTTTCTCAGCATTAAGAGTGTTTAAACAATGCTACACATCGCAATTGTGCAAATCTGCTTAAAGTTTAATGGAAAAATAAGAATTTAACTGGGACTCTGGTACAAAAATGCTTCACTATAAAGCCATACATATAATAGATATAAGTGAGGTATGTAACATCAGATACGTGTTCAATTATATCTACAACATGTAAAAATATACCTGCTAAAAGATTAATGGAAAAATGACATGTCATTGATCATTGGCTGTGTTACTCCTACAGAGAATGTAGAGTACAGCAAGGGTATAATGTTGTGTGTTAACTGGGTACACAGATTTCCTGAATACTTCATTTGTTAGCAGTTGCAATAATACATAGCTATTTGGTTGGCACTGTTGTTTATATATATGTTATTGGGGGGGGGGTCCTGCTTTGGGCACACTACAATGGACTCCTGTGTTGGGTGTGTGATCATACATGAGTATCTGTCATGGCACAGACAGGAGTAGGTTAGTATTGCTACTGCCCTAGATGCATCCACACCTTTTGTACATTTGGCACATGCCTGCATATAAGATATATAATCAAGTGGGAATACTGACAGCCTTCCTGTATTGCTGCATGTCTACATACTGTCCTCCCACAAGGGATCCTGACATGCATTCTCATTTATTTATATTCCAGGGGATATCATGCATGCAAGATGCCATGCACCTTTCACTGAGGCAGAAAAACCCTCATTATTGAAGCCTTGCAACAACATTACCAAGTCCTGCTGTCCAGAGGAGGGCAAATAGAAAGGAGTGTGCAGGTTTGTGGGAAGAAATAGTGCATAACATTAAAGCAATGAGTCCACCAGAATCAAACATATGTGCAACATAGCACAACAGATATGATCAACTTGGCACACATACTTGCAGCGGATGTGGCAAGGGATCGTCAGGTCACTAGTAGTGGGCCTGCAGTGAAACAACTTCTGTCAACCACAGAAGAATTCCTGGTGAACCTTGCAACACAGAACAGCTCCTAGGCAGCCATCACCCAATATGTCGTGGATGTGGATGCCACTGATTCCACTCAAGAGGAGCATGAAAGTATGCTTAGTTGGATCACCATTGGAAGGGTGTACATAGTTTTACATGGGTGTTAAGTGTTTTATTGGAAGAAGTAGGTTAGCTGCAGTTTTAAGCTCATGCACAGATTATGACCCCATACCTGTTAACATAGCAGCTACTGCAAATGTGAGATATTTGGACATATTACTCCTGTTAAACTGTAACATGGGCTGCTCTTTACATTACCTCTTGCTCACACTTTTCAGGACCATTAGGAATAGGAAGAGGCCATGCTCCTGCTGCTGGTGAGCATAGAATGGTTTTCGCAGAGATGTAGATTTAGTTCAATATATTTGCTAAAGTGTCATCCCAGGCCTGCTGGCTGGATGGATGTACTGTCTGCATGATTGCCGACTGTACAGATATTCCCTGACTGTACACAATTTAGACGCATACCTATGCCTTGTAGGTGTGACCACAGTAAGTGATTTGACAGTATTGTCAGGACATTACAGATTGCCGTAACTGTCAACTGTTTAGAGTTTTGCAGAATGTCAATCTTTTGCTCATGAGATTCTTGTTTACAGAACTTTTATTTCCAAATAATTACAGATTTTGGCTAGAAGATAATGTCCTCATGTCCTACTATAGGAGGATGTGGGTTATACAACTGGGTAGTAGTGACAGCAGTGTATGCAGCTTAACATATATTGCTAAATTGTACTATAGAGCATAGTAGTGCAGGTATTAATATGATGCTATTCCTTTTTCATTACAGGTGACCAGGGAGGTTGGTCTTTGTCCCCTTCACAACCTGATGTCAGTGTGTCTTCAGATTCTGGTGATGATGGGGCCAAAGTGAGGCAAAGCTGGGGGTTGCAGGGGCTGAATCTGACACAGCAGTTGACATTCCTCTTCTTCCTTCATTATCACTGTACACAGCCAGTATGCCTATTTATACTCAGTCCCCTGTGGCCACAGATATTGGACAGTAGGAGGGTTAGGACATTGAACAGGGGAGTGTGACTACTGTGGCTGCAGTGACTGTTACAGCGATAGCCAAACAATTGGTGAGGTTCCACACAGGCAGATTGATAGGGGTGCTCATAGGAGGTCTGCTGTCCCTCCACCACCTGTTGCAGGTGACTCATCATGTGTCACTGGGTGTATGTTTAGGGCCTTCATGGAGGCACAGACATGTTCATAAAGGAACTCCCAATGAATGCTCAGGTTATGGATGCAACACAGTCTAATATCCATGACTGCCTCCATTGTGTTGCAGATACCCTGTAACAGTTGAATGAAGCAGTGGAAAGACATTGGTCTGAGAAAGATCGCACACTATGTGCCTTGGAACACGTCATCTATGATGGAAAGTCTGGCTGGAGCTGAGCTTGGTCATGGACATAGGTCAGCAACTACACCTGCTGAGAGTCAACGGGACATATACAATCATTCTCCCATAGTGGTAGTACATCCAGCACTCCAGATGGGAGTGCGCTGTCCACACCCTAATGTGGCAGGCCATGAGGTCATGGTCTTGGGCATTGCCATGGAGGACACATTCCCAGCAGACAGCAATCACCCTCAGGTAGTAGTACATCATCTCACCTTAGGCATGGAGGTGCCGATGCAATTCCTGGCAGAGTCAGTTCATATGTTTGGGGGCAGAGATGATGAACTGTCAACTCTACCATGCATGACTCACAGCTGTCCAACATATAGAGATGTAGAGCTAGCACTGAGCTTGGTTGTGTCATGCAGACACTCACACAACACTGTCATACTCATCTACAGACACACACATCACATTTCCATGGTTCATCTTGCCTGCTTCCCTTCCTAATTCACACACATGCTTGCCATCCTATTGGGTCAACCTAGGCCTCCTGTGCCCCCACACAATGCCCTGTGCAAGTGATGATACTTGTGCCACATCCCCGTCATTGTTCTCATGGATGCAGGGAAATAGAGCTAAGTGTCTGATGCACAGGGTGACTATCTACATTAATATGAATTTGTTTCATCTATTGCTGCCTTTGACATACTACTTTTACTGATCATTTACAGATATTGTACATTGCTATTTACAATGAGTATACCAGCCTTAATCAGCATCCTACCATCACCCAGAATGATGCCTCAGTACAAACAGAAAAATGATTGACTTTAACAATTGGCTCAGTTTCTGATATCATTCCAAGGAGATCCAGTACCTGGCAGCCTAGGAGGATATGATTGACAGATCATGATGCTTTGTCAGAGATGGCCTTCATCTGTCTCCCCTGGGATTCAGGCTTCTGGCAAAGACTCTTGCCTCACCAATGTTGCCTTTTTTAGGCAAAGTCATGAGGACAAAATTACCAATGTGAAACATTTTTCTAAATGAAATTTAAAGGTCATGCCACCAAACACTAGGAGTCTTAACATGAAACTGCACTCATTGCAAGTATTCCTTACCCTGGAAGATGCTGACATTTGTGCAGTCACTGAAACCTGGATCAAAGCTGTGGAGAGCACTCCAGCCTTACCAGGTTACTTGTCCTACCATACTTTCAGACACCAAACAGAGGGCTAAAAAATGAAAGGAGGTGGAGTTTCAATATTTATCAAAGACATACACATCTCCTGGCTGGTCAAACAGTCTGATGCACAAAAGACACTCCAGGTGCAGTTAACTATTGGCAAAACACCTATTCAAATCATAGCTGGCTACAGACCCCCAACCATGACTCAGGAGGCCCACTCCCCCTATATGGACTTACTTGAGTCTATCAAGATTCAACCCTCTACCCTGATTCTGGGCAACTTTAATTGCCCAAACATAGAGTGGAAGACCTATTGTAGCTCAAACACAAATGCCCAGAGATTCCTTGACTTCATCAATGCCAATGCATTGTATCCGCTGGTTGACACTCCCACAAGAGGTGAAAATATCCTGCACCTCTTAGTAACCAACACGAGTAGCCATGTAGCACCCCTACAGTGTCATCCTTCTTGGTAAGATCCCACCATAAAGCAATCACTTTCAAAGTCACCAACTCCCCTGACACCCCCCCTTGCCAGGGTCGAACAATAAAACTTTTCCAAAGTGACTACAACCTCCTGAGAGCAGGTATAAGCAGCTTCACAGCCACCATCCCTTCAGTTGAATCAAGCACTAATGTCCAAGCCTAAACTAAAAAACTGTATGAGCACAACACTATAATGCACACCCCATAGTGTTGAGGTGAGGACCCTTGCCTATGTGGTCATCACCGTCACAGTACTGTGAACCCACACGACACGACACAGAGAAAGAACATGTACAGGTAGCCAGTGGGGCTGAGACTGATGGCATCAACAGGGTAGTGGACTGCATCACCATGAGGGGTTAGGGATCCTGTGTGTTCTGTATGGTAGTGTACACCCTCACTCCATGCACCAGACAGCCATACACACCTACATACACACACACACACACTGTGGAGACCACAAATGTTATACACATATGGATAGCTGATGTGTGTGATACACACACCACACCTATGTCATGCTTTCCACACTGCAGTATGTACAGATCTCTACAACAGTGTACAGGGGTGTGTAACAATTGGGATCTATTCCCCACTATATGAGGCATATATGGTCACACAAGCAAACACACATGGCAGTACTGTGAATGATACACCTGCTATATGATGATACGCCTGACAGACATGCAGCAGTACTGGCCACATTATGTGTACCAACGCTACCTTCAGCAATTGTGCTGCTATATGCACATGGGAGGATGTAAGTGTTACAGGTGTCAAGTGACGTACTGTTGGTAACACCTGACTGCTGTGTAGGTTTTATGTCTCCACCGTCAAGTAACGGTAACATAGCGTACTGTTTGCACATGTAATGGCAGGATGGCGTGTGACACACCTGTGAGCCATCCCCGGAAAACATCCATCTACACAGGTGGATCACCACTTTATGTACACACATCCATCCATACCTGCTGTACATTCTACCGTACTGTCAGTATGTCACCATATACAGGTGTCAATGATGGGGCTGCATTGCAACTGCGTGTTGTAGTTAGGCACAGATGAGTTACTTACATCAGCTACTGCACATGCATGGTAGCTGCATGCACACTACAGATTGTACATGTGTGTTGGTCCTACATGCCTGTCATGTAGCCATGTTTGTATGCATTGCAAATGGTGGACATGTGTTTTGACATACATAACACATGGACTGTTGTATGATATGATGGGTGTCATGGGTAACTAGTACAGAGGGAATGTGTCCTCGGTCAACATTGCTGCCTCATGTACTGTTAGCATTCAACAGCCATGGACCCACCTTCCATTTGCATGCATATGATTGCTCTAGCCACTTGTCTACATGGAGGACAGCAAAAGCTATGCTATATTCATATGTGTTGTGTGTGTGGTCCATGCACATATCCACTGCAATTACATGTATGACATAGCCAAACATGTGTGTTCATTGGTGTACAGCAACAGTCATCTGTCACAGCTGTGTAAGACCCAGGGCCCCTGGTATGTGTACAGCCAACCTGGTTATGTACAGTCGTATTATTGCAATGCATAACACATGATAGAACCCTGTCAGTACATGTGTAGTCTGCACAGTTGCTGTAGACCTATGTACAGTCCACTGGTCATGAGTCACACAGTGTTGTGTTAATGTATGGATGTGTATTGCTGGTCCAATGACATGGTGATGTCGGAGGGCTACATTGTAGATTGTGATGTGTACCTCTGTGATATGCACCTGAGACATCTGTGATAGCTCCTGAGTGTGTACTGGTCAATACATGTGAGTGACCTTCATGCACGTGGGGCAATAATACCATACTGTGCCCTTCCGTGTTTAGAATCCATGTGCATGCAAGACGGCCCTTTGCAACTGCTAAGTGTGTGAGCATGCCCAGTATGCCGTTGTGTAGATGGACACACAGTACATTCCAAACTGCGCCCTTCCATGTTTAGAATCCGTGTGCTTGCATGCAAGACGGCCCTTTTCAACTGCTGTGTGAGCATGCCCAGTGCGCTGTTGTGTAGATGGACACACAGTACACTCCAAACTGCGCCTTCCATGTTTAGAATCCATGTGCATGGATGCAAGATGGCCCTTTGCAAATGCTAAGTGTGTGAGCATGCCCAGTATGCCGTTGTGTAGATGGACACACAGTACATTCCACACTGCGCCCTTCCATGTTTAGAATCCATGTGCATGCATGCAAGACAGCTCTTTGCAACTGCTAAGTGTGTGAGCATGCCCAGTATGCCGTTATGTAGATGGACACACAGTACATTCCAAACAGACATGTGATACTAAGCATGTGGGCATGACCATTGACATCCTGTATAGCGATGGTGGTCATCTACGCAACAGATGGCCATTTTCAATGTCACGATGGATGCCTACATTGAACACACTGGTTGCTGTCTTGAAGGGTGTCCTGTCTGTGGCACATCCCGTATCTATGTAGTGTTGTTGTAGTGCTCCGTAGATATTTGGTTGCCCCGATCACACCACTGCCATGTGTTTGTCTACGTCTACCTTGAGACAGTAATATGCTTTCAGACTGCTCACACTCTATACATTCCCTATCGGCATCCTTGCCTTTGCAGATGATGTCACCCACCTAGAAGTATGCCTCTGGGAGTGCTGTGTTCAGTAATCTTGGTAGCACATTCTGTAAATGCATCATGCTGTAGTGTGTTAGGGTAGTTAGGTGTAGGTTTGACTCCCAGCCCTGCCAAGTGTGTGTGCGTGTGTGCGTGTGTGCGTGTGCGTGTGTGCGTGTGTGCGTGTGTGTGTGTGTGTGTGTGTGTGTGCGTGTGTGTGTGTGTGTGTGTGTGTTTCCAGCTGCATGACAACAGTACATTGCTTTGACAGTATTCACTCTTCATAACATCCGTGCGGCATCTTTGCCTTTGATGCTGCTGTCTGCAGGCTAGACGTGTGCCTGTGTGAATCATGTGATCCACTGATCATGGTAGCGCATTTTGTAACTGCGTAATCCTGTCGTGTGGTACGGTGCTTACATTTATGTTCTGCTCCCAACCCTGCCACGGTGTGTGTGTGTGTGTGTGTGTGTGTGTGTGTGTGTGTGTGTGTGTGTGTGTGTATATGTATCTATCTACATATATATATATATATGTGTGTATATATATATATATATATATATATGTGTGTATATATATATATATATATATATATATTATATATTGTATATAGATATGTATGTTGGGATTATCACTCTTGACTGTGCTGCATTGTCTGTACATGAGCACCTTGGATGTATGTACATCTGCTATGGCTCTGTGATAGTGCACATACTGTGTGCTGTAGTGATCATGGGTTATATATGTGTAGTGACCGGTTATTGTGTTGCTAGGTATTACATGGGCATTGGAAACAATGTGAGTGCAGCACCTTTGACTGGTTGTATGCAGATCTCGGAAACAGTCAGCGGTGGTTATTACATTGGAGTGTGAGTATGGCTCATATCCATCTGTAGTAACTGTCAAATCTATGCACCCCAGGTTAACATTACAGACACACGTTTATCCACAGGTTGTGGTACAGATCCCAGGACTGTATGTGTAGACATTGACAGGTGCAGGACTGGGTTGTGTTGGATGAATGGAGGGTGTCCATGGCCAGTAATGGGGATCTCTACAGCCTGGCAGGTACGGTCTGTGACTGTCCTACAACCTCCTGTATATGGCTGACACATGCTGTACCTGTGTATATGCAGACACACACACTTACCACAAACAGCTACGGCTATCACATACACACACCCATTGCACCACCATTGGGCCATGCAGTAACCATTGTCCCTCACACACACACACCTACGTGTACATTGGATGGCTCTATGACAGCTCTGGACATGTTAACACCACACCCTGTGCGTATGATGTCACCTGTGCCACCACTTGTGATGTGTAACATTGATGCAGGATCTGACTAACCTGGTGCTGCATGCACACAGTGGCTTTATTCCACTGCATTGATGTTAGCATGCTGTTAACACACAGTGTGTTACTTCTAGGTGTACTTCAGCAGGCATGATGCATTGCAGCTATGACTATCACTGTAGCATAGTTTATAGCACTGTTACCTCTGATGATGTAGTCTCCATCCATGTGCCATTTCACTGATGTGTGTAGTATTGGCAGCATGTGTGTCTGTGTGTGCAGTGCATGTGTGATGTGTGTAATACACATGTATACCTGCTTACAAATGCATGCACAACATTACACAGGCTTCACCATTCGTACACTAGCTTACTCATTCTTCCACACGCGCACACGGGCTAACACGCGCGCACACATACTTACTCAGGCTTACTGACACGCACGGGCGCAGACACACTGTGGGCAGGTTTGCAGGTCACATCGGTGGTATCCATTGCGTATGCTGTCAGTCTCCTGACGTTCCTGGGATAGCTCATGACACGCCTCTTCCACTGAGTACTGACAGCACACATGTGACACTGCTCCGGTGAGGTTAAAGTGTTTTGTACATACACACTCCTGTTGTCACCTATCGTCTACTCTAATAGTCCCCTTAACCTACACTACACTGTAGAGGCTTGGCCCATATGGCATGACATGTTGTGATTCACTATCCTCAGCCTCACTTGCCTCACATTGCCTACAAATGCTTCGTTACATCTCTGACAGAGCGCTTCCACACATAGGTAACAGTACGCAGTAGCCATGTTGTCTCCAGCTTGCCATTCATCTGCATGGCGTACTAACATCTAACTAAACCTACATTTTGTATGTATAATATCCATATGTCTTGTTTTGAAGCGCAGCGCGTTCTCGTGGCGCTGTGCTACGCTTCCACACCAGGGATCGGGGGAGGACAAGTACTGGTTCATTGATATCCAATGGACAAAGCCGCCACTGGCCTTGGACTTGGACATTGGCATGCTTGTTCGACTGTATTCATACTGTATTTGCAGCTGTCATTGCTTCATTTAGCAACGTGCAAAATGTTAGTCGCATAACATCCGGGTACATTTCTACACATAACTCTGGTCTTGCACGGACAGCTTACTGTTTCATCTATCGCGTAGTTAAATTACATCATTTGCATAGCTTACACATACAAATGGGGTATGTTGCAAATCCTAACATTGTCCGTGCAATGTTCGTGTTACGGGCGGTCTTGCACGCCCCTGCGGGTGTTTGCTGAATAGCCTGGCAGTCATCTTTCCTTGCTGTCCTCTCACTCAATCCATAAACACCAAAGGCGTCGTGTATCATGGCCTTGGCTTTGCTGTGTGCTATGTCTATTTGTGGTGTATGCATGGCTGTGGGTATGTCCCACTGTCATCACTGGTAAAGGTGACACCCTATAGGTACTTCCTGTAGACTGCTGTGTCATTTGACATGTCAGCACATACCTGCGGATGAACTTCCTACTGCAGCGCTTTTCATGCCTTCTGCGTTATCTTGCGGTCGATAATGCTGTTTCCTCAGACATGTATCTGTTTCTGATCATAACTATCAACCTCCTAGTGCAAAACATCTGTACAAAGCCTAACATGATGGAGGGACAGATAGGGGCAGATTCTACATATTGCTCTTACAAACGTAGATAGTTGGCAGTATTATAGGTTTTGCATTAGTATGACCTTTCTGAGGGATTTGGGGTCTTAAACACATATGTTTATCATTATTTAATGATGTCAGTTCTCAGGTATTTGGCAGACAGGTACAGATTGTGAGAGGAACACACCACACATATGAGGCATACATCTGCACATTCGTACAGTTACGCCAATACACACAATACATGGTGCCATCACAGGCCAGTTATCATTACATTCCTATTGCAGGACACACCCACCCACTGGGTTATATTCCTCACACAGGCCAACAGGTGCTTATCCACACTACTTATTCCATCATGTGCCTTATGTGTAGGCCGGTATTTGCGTCAGTGGCAGAGCTCACGTACAAGTATGGTGGACTGGACACTGTATTGGTGACACTGCATGACACCCTGAGGGACACATGTCGTTTGTCTATTAACCTTCCACATTGACTTTCACAGGCCATACGTTGTAATTCACATTTGTGGACAAACATGCTTATGACTTGTACATGTTTTGTCATTTGTCCTGACGTCTTTCTTCTCACCTGTCCACCTAGTATCACTAGTTCTGTACATTTCATTAGGACGGGTTACCTTTATACCTCTCACCTGTACACATTATGGGTATACGCCCTGGGGATTGACCTATGATTCTGTTACATTTGTCATGATAATGTGTGTTTCTGATAGATTGCTGGCAAGCCATGATGGACTGTGCGGTTAGGTAATCATGACTGACATTTCTATTTCATGATTACTAACTCTCATAACATTCGTATTCCCGACTACGCAATTATTCTATCAACGGTCTGACTTTGTCTGAGCTATATTTAATATAGTCCCTATTTGTCTGTCGTGTACTATGCCTTAGTCCAGCTGTCTTATTCTGACATTCTGGCAGGTATGGTTACCATCTTGGTCGTATGCGTGTCCATCCATGATAATCACCTACATGACACTGATATAGGTCCCTACGTCTTCCCCCAATGGTTTACGCAATATCCAGTGGATGGGTTGCACCTTTTTGGTGAATATAGGTGTGTGCTATACCCACATAGGTATATTGATCACTCCCATGGGGCGTACCTAATAGATCTGTGCCAACCAACACCTTGGCCCAATTCTGCATACCCATGATTCCCATACCTGACACACCTCTACAGTACCCATTAGACATCTTTAATGTGAGCGATAATAAAGTATGAGGACACTTCTGAGCACTCCCCACTCTGCGGATATCAGCTCGTACGTCATACATTTTATCGACCCTTGTGTTATTACCCTTGCACCTGCTACTGTTGCATGTACAACTATATCGTAGTTGCAGGTGTGACTTCTTTCACATCAATGACGGTTCGCACTTCGTACGGATCAATTTTTGGGGTCCTGCAAAGGACTCCTATATTCATGTTTAACGTGTAGAATATGCAGGCCCTGTCACACTGGTACTTTCCGGGAAATGGTTTGGAAACCAGCGGTGTATTCTCCTTTCATGCATGTCTGTCTGTCTATCCATATTAGCTATACCATGACCTATTTTTGTACATGTGTTATATGTACAGGGACATATGTTTGTTGTGTATATATCTATTCATGTATCGTGTGTGTACAGATATATATATATATATATATATATATATATATATATATATATATATATATATATATATATCTGTACATATTTACATATGTCTGTACATTCCTCATCTCGTAATTTGCTTTGGATTATGTCTGTGGATATATGTGTATATATATCTCCATATCATACCTTTCAACTGTACAGATTTCCGCTGCATGTACAGCTGCTTGCCTCTTATCTTTGCTCCGTTTTTCATAACCTTGTGTCTATCTGTCAAGTTAGTGGCATATCATTAAAGACTGACGTTGGTAAATAATGACAAACATTTCAGGTTACGACTTCATACCCTTCAGAGAATCCATGCTAGTGACACACCTGTTATTCTATCCACTTTCTATGTTTGTTAGGGTAATATCTGGGGATTGTCTCTATTTGTACCAGTTGTTGTCATGGCTTTGTCCGGTTTCGTACTTTACGAGTTTAACAGATATGAGCCATGTACATAGAACATGGGGCAAACACCATTCATTTTCTATTCTGTGAGCAGATTACACACTCGCAGGTGCACTTGCATATCCTTATTGTGGGTTACATATGTTTCATAGATAATTGTGCTTCTGTGAACTTTCATAATTCTCACCGTAACAGTTACATATCTGTATTCCAGTTTACGGACTACTGCGAAACACACGTTCACCTTTACATATTTAAATGTGTGTTCTGCACGAGCGCTTTCATTACACTTTCAAGTTATATGTGCAGTGGTCGTACGTCAACCGGGACTGCATTCTCATTGGCCGGATACCGGAACCACTATTCTATTGGTATTCTTCCTCATTGATATGCATACCCATAGTACTTAGCTACATCAACATATGCCTCACCGCTTCACCTACGAAACAGGCATCCATTCTCCTCCTGGGAAAAAGGTGGTACTACATATTACACATTCCCTATTGCCTACTGCTGTGGACTCCGGCTGCATTGTTAATCACTCCAAGGATATGCAGAACACCAAGGCATATAGTCCAGCCACATACGAGTCTTTGATTGTCAGGGTGTTCATATAGTGATCTGACTTTAGGCTTGTTCACATGGTGAACAGAACTTACCTGGTCAAGGTGAAATGTCAGACGAAGCATATGGACAGGGATTATCTCCCTATTTTGAAGTTTTACCTGTGTTTATAGACACAGGTGTTTGGGCACCTGTCAGCAGCTTATTGTTGGCATTACATATTATGGGTGGGGTTGTTACAGTCCATACTCCATGGTGAGGGGTGTTCCCATTCACATTTGACTATTACCTGTATACAGTCATACGGGGATTATTATTTTTGGACCTAAAAGGGACTACAGGTATCTTGACTGTACATTACACAAGTGTGAAGGGCTATTCCTGTAAATATGTACGGACCATACCTCTCAACCTCTTAGAGCACTGAACCTGCACAAAACCTACACGATGGGGGGACAATTAGGGACACATTTTAATGATTGCTCTTACAAGCTTACAACATTGATAGAATGTTAGGTTTTGCATTAGCATGACTTTTCTGCAGGTTGTGGAGTCTTATACTCAGGATATTTCTCATTATTTAGTGATGTTAATCCTCAGCTATTTACCACACTGGTGCAGATTGTCGGAGGCACACACCAACACTATGGTGCGAACCTGTGGTCATTCTTAGGGTTGCCATGTTTTCGAATGCCCAAAGTGGGACATGTTTTGTAGAGATGTCAGATTTTCCAGGACAAAACATACCTACAGCCGTGCATAGTACTGAACTTTAACCTTTTTTGTACATATAATAGCTTATTCTAGTAACATTTGAATTGTTTATGCTACTTCACATAACATATTGAGGATTCATATATAAAATAACCATTTTATGCGACTATTAAAGTAAATTAGGAAATAAACTCTCAGGACATTTGCTATGTCTTGATTTTTTTCACAGGACACAACTGCCTACAGAGGGATTGTTACTCGCAAAGTGGGACAGGTGGTGACTCTAGTCATTCTGCGAATATCCGGACAGTTGAGTTGTATGGCACGGACCTCTGTAATATGCTGTTGTGTTCTGGCACAGCAGTACCTCAGCATTAAAGACTGCAGTCGGAACGTGCTGACAGACAGTTGGGTTTCAGACTTCATACTCCAGACATTAATGCCAATGTGCAAACTGTTATTCTATGAAATTCTATGTTTCTAAGAGATATGTTTACAGATTGTCCCTGATTTTGGACTTTTGTCTCACTTATATTCACGGCTCTGTCCAGATATCTTGCTCACACAGGTTGACAGGTATGGTGGGTCATGACGGCACACAGTCAGTGTCCCTCACACTTGATCAGGGTTGACCTGTTTATGTAGTGTCTTCCTCGCCCTCATGCCATTTTCCACTTTGCAAATGTGTGCATTATATTCTCCCTCCTATTCGTGTCTGAACACGTGCATCACGGGAAGGTATTTTATCCAGGGTGGTAGGTTATGCATGCCAACTTAATGCTGGACAGTGTCATGGACCTCCACTGCACATTCTGACTTGTGTCCAGATATCTACTGGATTGGACATCATGTCATCATACCCATTCTACTATTTACACAAGTTGGTCATCCTGTGAGGGATATCTCAAAAATTGGTCAAGACCAAAACAAGTTAGACAACGAAGATTTTTGTGGCTTCAAGAAAACGTGCAGGGGGTTTTACCTGCAGGGGATACATGGTTTGCAATCCTGACACTGCCTAGGGTGACAATACCTACTACATATGCGTAGGGATCACTGTGTGTAGTTGTTTCTGCAACAAACCAGTGGACCAAGTACGGCTGGATTTGGTGGATGTTCTGGTATGGTGGCAGGTTGTGTGTTGTGGAGGGTATGCTGGGTAGGCTATTATGCATCCAAGTGTGTTGCATTTGTTATGGCCAGTTGCATCAGGACCCATCTGTGGGTATGTGATGGTGCCGTAACTATACATTTGTCTCGCATATTTCCATATTCATATGTTTGTGGGATTGTGTTCTACACTATGGCCTGTCTGCTTGTCTTGCAGCTGTTTCTACATGAGGTTGTGTTTCTTTCCACTTTATCCGCTGCCCCCTCATACACCTCTGGTTCACCTTTTCTGCATACGACACAAGTATCGCCTTTGAGAAATTTACCATTAAACACACACCCCTCACACGCGAATTACTCACACCCCATAGAGCACTACTTTGGTTGTTGGCCCATGACACGGCCAGAGTTACACATTGACTACCCTACATGTGTCAGGTACCTTTATGGTTGTGTGGACTACCCTGCCATGTTTGCTTTCCACATGCTATACCTCACGCACATAAGTACACGCCCTTACATCACTTTCATTACTTGGTTGGTGTATCCGGGTACTACCCGTTCGACTGTGTCACATACACGTTCGGATTATACAGCTGCCTTCGGATTTTGCCAGCCTGTTCTACTCATTGGTAGGATGGCACCTTTTCCTATGTCCAAGCTATTCCTTACACATCTCCGACTGTTGTGGACATTGCCTCCCAGAGTCAACGGTTGTGTTTCCACCTTTTCAATTGGCCACTGTGTGACATAGGGTTACCACCTGTCCCACTTTGCGAGGGACAGTCCCTCTTTGGGCAGTTGTGTCCTGACATGTAATTGTCAACATGGTAAATGTCCTGAGATTTTAGGACAAACATATTTCTTATATTTTATGTGATAGTTGCATTAAACAGTTAATTCTGTATCTAAAATACCTGACTGTTATGAGAAACAGAATAAGCAACTAAAATGCTACAGGAATATGCTTTTCTGTAGGCAAAACAGTTATGTTCTGCCCTTTATACTGGCCATGGGTATGTGTCAGCCTGTACAGTCTGATGTCTGTACCAAACATGTCCCACTTTAGCCATTTGTAAAGGTGGCAACCCTACTGTGACAGTTGCAGTGAACACAGCATATTTTACAGGCCGACACATACCCACGGTCAGTTCGGCAGATAGAACTTACAATTCTTGCCTATATCTAAGCTTATTCTTGTAGCATTTCGGTATCTTATTCTGTTTGTTATGACATTTATGTATTATATGTCCAGTGAAATATGTTTAATGCAACTATTGCATGACGTCTACGGAGGAATTATGTCCTATATTCTCTGGACATTTGCCAGTTTACATGTTTTTATCAGGACACATCTGCCCACAGAGGGACGGTCGCTCGCAAAGTGGGACAGGTGGTAATCTTGGTCGACAGTACGGATCATACTGTTCCTTTTGGCCTACATGTGTCCGTGTTGTTATGGCTCGTTTATATGCTTCTTCTGTTTCGTTTACATGCATATGCTATTTCCTATCACATTTGGTATGTGAAATACGGACATACCTTTTGTATGTGACTATTACATGGCTTGTGGGATATGATTCAGACATACGGTCACTACCTATATCTACATTTCTCCTCATGTATTTTGTTATGGACACATTTGCACAGCTATGTTCCCTCCCTCAAATTATGGGTCGGCTAGTGACCCTCTCCGTTGGACTGGACATACCTACTGGTGGCGCGCTAACATCTGATACATTTCACTTCCACATGGTATAGCTATCAACACTACGTTGGACTACAAGCACACGGTTTTCCTGTCATTTGTTCATGGGTAGGGACCCGTTATTCCCTACCGTGCATTTGTGTTTGAGTCTTCATTTTCTGTTCGCAGGGACTCTGCTTTGCATACGTTTCAGTCTCCACGGACACTGACAGGTACGATTACTATTGCTGGCGGAATATAATATTCAGCAGTTTAGGTTGCTCCTCGAAAGCCGACATTGACATGCCTCCCTGTGCAACTTCGATATGCCCCTTGCACTCGCGCATGTTTCCTATGCACTTAGCTGTGGCAGCTGCGCGCCTTCATTAATATGCATATGGCACGACTACTCCACATCTACTCCACACGGCCGGTGCAAGCCTTACACCAGACTTGTGCTGAGCTTCATGAATCCAGGGGACTATGTAAAAATTCTCCGTCATTGTGCCTTTGTACAACCATTATGTATGGCTTGGCCCATAATGTCCCATGCTAAGAGGTTGAGATCTATGTATATGGAATATCATATATACAATATAACCGGTCAGTGTTGTCACAAGTGAAATTTAACATAACTAGAAGTATGTAGTTGTAGTCTGTGTAGTTAGATTATCTCTGAAGCTACTATTGTTCTTTTTTTTCTCACCTCACCCTTCTCTTCTTTTTTATTAATTATATTTATTACTATCATTTGATATTATCATATTGTTTGTAATTAACTCTTACGTTGGTCTTATGTATAATTTAATATTGCTTTGTTGTTACAAAACTTTCATTTACCATATTTATGGTTGTGTTCCTCATTATATTATTTTCAATTTGTTTCTATTACTCATTGTTGTTTGCTCTTATGCTATCAATTACATTTGTTTTATTTATATTTATTTTTCCTTATGTTTATATTCCATTTACCACAGTGTGACAATGTAGGATGTTTCTCAGTGATTCACCAACCTTAGCTTCCTGGCTGAGACACCAGAGCTCAGCACCTCTGGCCCACAGCCTGGTGGCATCCCATCTGCTGCCCCTGCACTTCCTGCTCCATCAGGTAGCTTCACACCACAAGCTGGATGTGGTTCCCCTTTGGGAGTGGAGGTGGAATGGGTGCTTTCTTTGCCCAATTCCAACTGCCAGGCATGGTGCGTAAGCTTGTGCGCTAAACTGTTGGTGCCCATCTACACCAGATGGAGAGCATGCTGTCCATCCTGGTGGGCTTAGTCTGCCCCAGGTGCAGGTGTTGACCACTGCCTCCACAGGAGCAGTGAAGGTGCAGTGCTGACAGCCCCATGGGTGAGGACTTGAGTCACACTGCTACCATGTCTGACATCCATGGGACTGGGATTCCACAACACACTCTTCAACCATAGTGTTCTCCTCCCTCTTGTGTCATACACCAACCCTGTCTACTGTCTTGTCTGTCTTGCCTGTCTGCAAAAGCTTCCTCAACTTCTCAACTTACTTTTTCTACACATACCTATGTCCCTTCTCCAATATTCCACTCTCTCCTTAAAAATAAATATGGGTACCTGTCACCCCAAAAAAAAGAAAACCCCATGCATAGCTCTCCATTTCACACACATGTCCATTGGACACACTTAATTTGGTCCAATTGGCTTAACAATGAACTTATGTTGTTGTCAGCCCTCTCTCTAGGGATGAAAGTCCAAATTCAGCTAAAAAATTGTTAAAGTGCACAGTTGTTGCCATTGAAGAAATGGATAGCTATGGTTCTTTCCTACTCCCATCCTGCACACACCTACGTGCCTTTCACTATGTTTTTACCCTTGCTTGTACCCCATTTCACCACTGTCCTATCTTCCCAATTTTTCATTTCTTTAAAGAATTTTTGCACGACTGTGCTCTCATAACTAAGTTATCCTAAATGGTGGCATATCAATATATGTATTTGAAGGCATTATAATGACATCCAAAAAGTTCACCTGCACCCTAATTCAAACCCATTACAATTGCACGAGAAGAACAGGGTATCAACCCACCAAGCCACACAGCTAGTTGATCAGTACATGTGTTTTAAGCAAAACATAGTAATTGTCATTTTCTCAGCATTAAGAGTGTTTAAACAATGCTACACATCGCAATTGTGCAAATCTGCTTAAAGTTTAATGGAAAAATAAGAATTTAACTGGGACTCTGGTACAAAAATGCTTCACTATAAAGCCATACATATAATAGATATAAGTGAGGTATGTAACATCAGATACGTGTTCAATTATATCTACAACATGTAAAAATATACCTGCTAAAAGATTAATGGAAAAATGACATGTCATTGATCATTGGCTGTGTTACTCCTACAGAGAATGTAGAGTACAGCAAGGGTATAATGTTGTGTGTTAACTGGGTACACAGATTTCCTGAATACTTCATTTGTTAGCAGTTGCAATAATACATAGCTATTTGGTTGGCACTGTTGTTTATATATATGTTATTGGGGGGGGGGGGTCCTGCTTTGGGCACACTACAATGGACTCCTGTGTTGGGTGTGTGATCATACATGAGTATCTGTCATGGCACAGACAGGAGTAGGTTAGTATTGCTACTGCCCTAGATGCATCCACACCTTTTGTACATTTGGCACATGCCTGCATATAAGATATATAATCAAGTGGGGAATACTGACAGCCTTCCTGTATTGCTGCATGTCTACATACTGTCCTCCCACAAGGGATCCTGACATGCATTCTCATTTATTTATATTCCAGGGGATATCATGCATGCAAGATGCCATGCACCTTTCACTGAGGCAGAAAAACCCTCATTATTGAAGCCTTGCAACAACATTACCAAGTCCTGCTGTCCAGAGGGAGGGCAAATAGAAAGGAGTGTGCAGGTTTGTGGGAAGAAATAGTGCATAACATTAAAGCAATGAGTCCACCAGAATCAAACATATGTGCAACATAGCACAACAGATATGATCAACTTGGCACACATACTTGCAGCGGATGTGGCAAGGGATCGTCAGGTCACTAGTAGTGGGCCTGCAGTGAAACAACTTCTGTCAACCACAGAAGAATTCCTGGTGAACCTTGCAACACAGAACAGCTCCTAGGCAGCCATCACCCAATATGTCGTGGATGTGGATGCCACTGATTCCACTCAAGAGGAGCATGAAAGTATGCTTAGTTGGATCACCATTGGAAGGGTGTACATAGTTTTACATGGGTGTTAAGTGTTTTATTGGAAGAAGTAGGTTAGCTGCAGTTTTAAGCTCATGCACAGATTATGACCCCATACCTGTTAACATAGCAGCTACTGCAAATGTGAGATATTTGGACATATTACTCCTGTTAAACTGTAACATGGGCTGCTCTTTACATTACCTCTTGCTCACACTTTTTCAGGACCATTAGGAATAGGAAGAGGCCATGCTCCTGCTGCTGGTGAGCATAGAATGGTTTTCGCAGAGATGTAGATTTAGTTCAATATATTTGCTAAAGTGTCATCCCAGGCCTGCTGGCTGGATGGATGTACTGTCTGCATGATTGCCGACTGTACAGATATTCCCTGACTGTACACAATTTAGACGCATACCTATGCCTTGTAGGTGTGACCACAGTAAGTGATTTGACAGTATTGTCAGGACATTACAGATTGCCGTAACTGTCAACTGTTTAGAGTTTTGCAGAATGTCAATCTTTTGCTCATGAGATTCTTGTTTACAGAACTTTTATTTCCAAATAATTACAGATTTTGGCTAGAAGATAATGTCCTCATGTCCTACTATAGGAGGATGTGGGTTATACAACTGGGTAGTAGTGACAGCAGTGTATGCAGCTTAACATATATTGCTAAATTGTACTATAGAGCATAGTAGTGCAGGTATTAATATGATGCTATTCCTTTTTCATTACAGGTGACCAGGGAGGTTGGTCTTTGTCCCCTTCACAACCTGATGTCAGTGTGTCTTCAGATTCTGGTGATGATGGGGCCAAAGTGAGGCACAGCTGGGGGTTGCAGGGGCTGAATCTGACACAGCAGTTGACATTCCTCTTCTTCCTTCATTATCACTGTACACAGCCAGTATGCCTATTTATACTCAGTCCCCTGTGGCCACAGATATTGGACAGTAGGAGGGTTAGGACATTGAACAGGGGAGTGTGACTACTGTGGCTGCAGTGACTGTTACAGCGATAGCCAAACAATTGGTGTGGTTCCACACAGGCAGATTGATAGGGGTGCTCATAGGAGGTCTGCTGTCCCTCCACCACCTGTTGCAGGTGACTCATCATGTGTCACTGGGTGTATGTTTAGGGCCTTCATGGAGGCACAGACATGTTCATAAAGGAACTCCCAATGAATGCTCAGGTTATGGATGCAACACAGTCTAATATCCATGACTGCCTCCATTGTGTTGCAGATACCCTGTAACAGTTGAATGAAGCAGTGGAAAGACATTGGTCTGAGAAAGATCGCACACTATGTGCCTTGGAACACGTCATCTATGATGGAAAGTCTGGCTGGAGCTGAGCTTCGGCGTCATGGACATAGGTCAGCAACTACACCTGCTGAGAGTCAACGGGGACATATACAATCATTCTCCCATAGTGGTAGTACATCCAGCACTCCAGATGGGAGTGCGCTGTCCACACCCTAATGTGGCAGGCCATGAGGTCATGGTCTTGGGCATTGCCATGGAGGACACATTCCCAGCAGACAGCAATCACCCTCAGGTAGTAGTACATCATCTCACCTTAGGCATGGAGGTGCCGATGCAATTCCTGGCAGAGTCAGTTCATATGTTTGGGGGCAGAGATGATGAACTGTCAACTCTACCATGCATGACTCACAGCTGTCCAACATATAGAGATGTAGAGCTAGCACTGAGCTTGGTTGTGTCATGCAGACACTCACACAACACTGTCATACTCATCTACAGACACACACATCACATTTCCATGGTTCATCTTGCCTGCTTCCCTTCCTAATTCACACACATGCTTGCCATCCTATTGGGTCAACCTAGGCCTCCTGTGCCCCCACATAATGCCCTGTGCAAGTGATGATACTTGTGCCACATCCCCGTCATTGTTCTCATGGATGCAGGAAATAGAGCTAAGTGTCTGATGCACAGGGTGACTATCTACATTAATATGAATTTGTTTCATCTATTGCTGCCTTTGACATACTACTTTTACTGATCATTTACAGATATTGTACATTGCTATTTACAATGAGTATACCAGCCTTAATCAGCATCCTACCATCACCCAGAATGATGCCTCAGTACAAACAGAAAAATGATTGACTTTAACAATTGGCTCAGTTTCTGATATCATTCCAAGGAGATCCAGTACCTGGCAGCCTAGGAGGATATGATTGACAGATCATGATGCTTTGTCAGAGATGGCCTTCATCTGTCTCCCCTGGGATTCAGGCTTCTGGCAAAGACTCTTGCCTCACCAATGTTGCCTTATTTAGGCAAAGTCATGAGGACAAAATTACCAATGTGAAACATTTTTCTAAATGAAATTTAAAGGTCATGCCACCAAACACTAGGAGTCTTAACATGAAACTGCACTCATTGCAAGTATTCCTTACCCTGGAAGATGCTGACATTTGTGCAGTCACTGAAACCTGGATCAAAGCTGTGGAGAGCACTCCAGCCTTACCAGGTTACTTGTCCTACCATACTTTCAGACACCAAACAGAGGGCTAAAAATGAAAGGAGGTGGAGTTTCAATATTTATCAAAGACATACACATCTCCTGGCTGGTCAAACAGTCTGATGCACAAAAGACACTCCAGGTGCAGTTAACTATTGGCAAAACACCTATTCAAATCATAGCTGGCTACAGACCCCCAACCATGACTCAGGAGGCCCACTCCCCCTATATGGACTTACTTGAGTCTATCAAGATTCAACCCTCTACCCTGATTCTGGGCAACTTTAATTGCCCAAACATAGAGTGGAAGACCTATTGTAGCTCAAACACAAATGCCCAGAGATTCCTTGACTTCATCAATGCCAATGCATTGTATCCGCTGGTTGACACTCCCACAAGAGGTGAAAATATCCTGCACCTCTTAGTAACCAACACGAGTAGCCATGTAGCACCCCTACAGTGTCATCCTTCTTGGTAAGATCCCACCATAAAGCAATCACTTTCAAAGTCACCAACTCCCCTGACACCCCCCCTTGCCAGGGTCGAACAATAAAACTTTTCCAAAGTGACTACAACCTCCTGAGAGCAGGTATAAGCAGCTTCACAGCCACCATCCCTTCAGTTGAATCAAGCACTAATGTCCAAGCCTAAACTAAAAAACTGTATGAGCACTTATATAGCTGCATGGACTCAGCAATACCTGACAGGACCAAATCATCTTCCTCAAGGAAGAGCAAACCTGTCTACTGGACAGCAGCAATAGACAGAATCTATAATAAAAGGAAAAACATTGCTGTCCAGGACCAAGAAGGAGCAGGTACCAAGTTGAAAGCAATCTCCATTGTCACTGTTGAAATCCTCTAAGGCTAACTTCAAGTCCAAATTGGCCACATCCACTAAGGAGAATCAGAAGGCTTTCTTCGCATACATCCACAATTTCAAAGGTAACTCCCAAAATCTGCTCTGAAGTGGTGGACAAGAATACCACATACACAAATGCCATAAATATAGCCAACCTGCTGGCAGACAAGTTCAGTGAAAACTTCACCCCCTGCCCCCCCATCTGTAATCCAGGAAATCCCCAGCACCTGTACTCCTCTCCTCATCACCAGGGAGCAGGTTATTAATGCCCTCTGAAAGGCAAAAAATACAGCCTCCATGGGACCTGACAACATCCCTGGCTGTGTCCTACATGAACTCAAGCAAGAGCTCTCAGCATTACTAGGAAACCTATTCAACCAAAGTCTGTGCACCAGCTTCATTCCAGCAGAATGGAGCACAGCCACTGTCATCCCTCTGCACAAAGGTGGAGTGACCACTGACCCAGTCAATTATAGGCCAGTCAGCCTAACTAGCCTGATCTTCAAGGCCATGGAACACATTATCATGGACCTTATAAACAAGGGCATTAGCAACCTCCAAACACTTGGTCCCATGCAGTTTGGTTTTGTCAAAGGGAGATCATGCCTCTCAAACATGGTTGCCTTCTTCGAAACAGTCACCAAAGCCATGGATGAGGGCATGACAGTACACACAGTCTACCTTGACCTAGCCAAAGCCTTTTACACTATTCTCTACTCAGGCATAATAGATAAACTCTCCCAGCTAGGCATCAACCCATATGTTACCAGATGATAGCTAACTAGCTCCCTGATAGAACCCACTCAGTCAAAATAGGGGAAGTCACCTCTAGTAGTAGACCCATAGCAAGTGGCGTACCCCAAGGATCGGTCTTGGGGTCTCTATTGTTTGGGATATATTTTTCTGAGGTGCAAGCCAAAACCAGTGGTCTGTGGATGACCAAGTTTGCAGATGACTGCAAACTGGGCACTGTCATAAATTTCCCTAATGATGTGAACATCCTCCAAGAAGGCCTTAACTAAACTAATGACTGGTGCCAGAAACATGGCCTCAAACTGAATGCCAAGAAATGCATCATTATCCCCTTTGGGGAAAATGGTATCCCCACTAATTATCACATTAATAACAATGTACTAAGCATGCAATCATTTGTGAGTGACTTGGGTACCCAAGTTTATAGCAACCTACTTTTGACCACCATGTTGCCTCCATTGTACGGAATACTTTCTACATGGCCCACCTCATAAGTAAGGGTATTTTATCCAGGAACAAGGAGGTCATAACGTTCCTGTACTCCTCCCTTATCAGACCCATTATTGAGTACAATGTCCCCTTTGGCATGTACCTTGCCAAACACATGCAGCAGTTGGAGAGACTACAGATGTTCCTGACCAGGAAAATTCATAGTCTCAAACATCTATCTTATACAGATAGGCTAAAGGCCCTGTCCCTCTACTCATTCTCATACAGACTCCTCAGAGATGACCTTTGTCTGACATACAAGGCCATCTCAGACTCAGCCTTGATGGAGTTGCTGCATATCCATAAGTCCAACTCGACTCGCGCAACCCACATGCAAGGTCTCAACCTGGTCTGTGACATTAATAGAACTTGTTGGTAGGATAGATTTGTGTCCCAATGACTCCCCCATCTGTGGATTAGACTTCCTGTCCATGTGAAGTAGAGTACCTCACTACCCCTCTTTAAAAGGAACCTGGACAACTAGATGGGAAACAGAAAATATACCCCTTGGATCCCACCTGTGTCCCTGCTGGATAGGGAAAACAGGTGTTGACTTTGTGTGAACATGGGCAAAATTCTTGGCTAGGCTTATAAGGGCCCCAGAGCGAATAACTTAGTATTGTCTTATGAACCTATGAACCTATAATAATGTGTGTATGTTAAGATGGATGTGGTTGTAATGGCTGTGTGGTCACACAATGATAAGTATCCCATGGAAATGTTTATGTATCACTTAAGGATTGTGTAGGACACACCTATGGATAAACATCTACAATCAGCCCGTGAACATCAGACCACAGGACTGAATGTTAGCACAGAAGAAAAATGTTATCAGAAAGGTAAAACAGTATAGGTTTATGGGTTCATAGATTCATATGTGTTTAATAGGCTAATGAAAAAGTTCCTATTATATAATCAAAGATGCAATCCTTCGAATGCATCTTGATCGAACTTGAAAGCAAGAAACAGCAAAATAGTGAAACAGCATGTAAGCAATTTCTTTCCCTGGGAAAGAAATTGCTTGGGCGCCTCCATTAATTTGCCATTTTGTCACTGTAATGCAATCTTAGAGTTAGTATTTTTAAGTAGGGTGGGTGTGGGGGGCACAGCTTCCCACGTCAGGGGTGTGGGGGTGAAGCTCCCCACTTTATGCAATGTTGAAGTTTTTATTTTTATTTATTTATTTTTTGTGGAACAGCGATTTTTTTCCCTGGGAAAAAAAAAAATCGCTGTTCTGGGTGTTCGGGATTGTAAGTTTTCACTTACATGGGGTCAATAAATCAGCGTTCACTTTTTTAGGCATTCACTGATTTAATATAGACCCTAAGGAACACAACTGCTTCTTTAATCTTAACCTTACATCCCTAAGCTCTGTCAAAGTCTGATACCATTGAAAAGTGTAAGCAGGGTTTTGGGAGCTGAAACATCCAAAAGCTGGGTGTGGGAGATGACCATCTACGGTTTCTCTGTATCCATTAGAGACATTGGTCCCAAACCATGTATGATTGTCCTGTTCTCCATCCAGTTGTATAACTTGCACTTGATTTGCATTAAGGCAGAACTCTGTTTCACATGGATGGGGAGCCTGTTCCATATAAGGTGTAGTCTCTGGGTTACATACCTGTCTCTCCAGCATGTCCTATTTATACCACAGGGAAGATGTAGGCCTGTAATACAAGTAGTTCTGGTACTAGTTGTTTCATGGATATGCAGGAGGTGCACAGTGGCAGTCTGTCACCACCCTGCATGGCAGGCATACACCGCCTCTCCAATGCATGTAGAAGACAGAATACATGGATAGACAGAATGCATGAATAGGGCCTTGACACAGTCTGCATAGGACATGTTACATTTGCCATGAAGGGGTTTAGAGAGGAAACTCTGTGGATGTTTTATTGTCAGATAGGCCTGGTTAGTTACATACCAAAGGTGGCATTGCACTCAGTGATAGGTCTGATGAATGCCAAATACAGTGAAAAAATGGCTTCCTTGGATTTACATGACATACCTTTTATACCTTTGTTTATAGGTTGTGCAATAGAAAATGATTTCCTCAACATTACAGACACATGACAGGCTAGATCACTATCTCTGTGTCCATAAGTCCCTGACTACTGGGTGAACTGTTGGAGGTGTGCTGTCAATACGATAGTTACCAGGGGTGGATGACTTCACAAAGCATAGTAATGTGCATTTCTTGGCATTTACTGTTATTCCATGTCCTTCTGTGTCAGCCCCTCCTGGATAACATTTGTGTCAGTGTGGGATGCAATGACAGCTCCTAATTTGCAATCTTCAACAAAAACAGTGGTTGTGACTGCAGAGAAGTAAATGGCTAAAAGAAGCAGTCTGAGGAATGATTTGTGAGGGAGTCCACTGGTGACTGGCCTCCGGTAGACTCCCCAGTGCTAAATTCCTGGATCCTGTCTGTCAGCCACTTGGCTATCCACTGGCTGACATACTAGTTTGTACCTAACCTCTTGAGTTTGTCAACAATGCCTGCTGGGGTATAGTGTCAAATGCCTTGTCAGGCCATGGTAGATGGAGTGAATCATTTTCTCTCATCCATTGCTTTGGTTACCTTCTCAAATAGGTCTACCAAGTAGGATAGGCATGATCTGCCCTTGACAAAAATAAACTCGGTTTGGTCCAGTGTCTCTAGGTGCACAACATCTCTATTGATCATTTCCAGGATAATTTTGTTAATGGCTTTACATATCGGACTACTGAGACTTCTGGGCCTGTAGTTCCCAGGGTCTGTAAATGGCCCACCTTTGTGCAGAGGAATAATTGTAGCTGTTCTTCATTCACAAACCATGATAACTGTTTGGTGGTACTGTGAAATACTAATTGTGGAGGCCCTGAAAGGTCATGTTTCACGCTACATAGAAAGCATGCTGGGGTATTCTCTGGGCCCATTGTTGCAGTGTACTTGGACTTAGAGACAGCATTAAAGACCTGATCCCAAGTGATAGTAGGGGTAATTATATTTGATGGTATTTCCTGAGGGAAGGCTGAGTGGGAGAGAGGAGTAATTTTAGGGCCCAATTTAAGAGCCAGGAAGTTTTCTATATCATCCACCTCATTATTGTTGGATTCAATTACAATGACATATGCACACATTTGTGTCTTACCTCTGCAATTGCGGACATAGCTAAAGTATGCTTTGTGGTTGTCCTTGGTGTGGGAGCCTGAACTTACATCAAATCTAGCTGTGGTAGACTTCATTTGTCCTCTGATTTGTTTTCTTACTTTGAGAGTGTTTTTATCTTGCTGTGTGCTGCACCTCTATGTTCTGTCATGCGTTTCTTCCTTCTGCTATACAGCCTTTCGACTCTATAATCCAATCAGGGTGGCTTGATTTTGAGTTTGGTTTGTACTTCTCCCTGGTGCGTATGGCTGCCTCTATGCAGCTAGTGTCATGCTTCTGCACAGGCCACAGTATTGTCAGTTTTTATGGGGGCTTGAGATTTGGACAGTGTACCACTGAATAGCTGGAGGTAAGCCCTACAGTAGTTCCTGAATATTACATGTGTAGATGAGGGTCTATGTTATATTTATACTTCAAAGGAGATCATTTGTGTTTAGACCTCACCAGGGAAGACATCACAGTATGGGCTGTGCATGAGTCTGCCATATTGCAGAGGTCCACACCCAGTATAGTTGCTCCCCTGGTTGGTGTACTGACTATCTGGTACAGGGACTTGCTGTTTACAAAATCCAAGTATATCTATGCCTGTATGTTTAGTGTTGTATGGAATTTCCAGTTAATAGTGGGATACTGCAAGTCACCCATGCATATGCTATTGCATGGGATGGCTAGTGTTTCCAATAAGTTTAAATACATGATATGGGTTTCCTGACCCATAGACGGGGGCCTACAGCTTGCATGGATGTAGTATTGGATTTTGGCTATTGTGATTTGAACCATGCACAGGGCAAGTACATTGTCCTGTTTCACCAGCCTTTGAGGTATCTTTAGTTTTGATGCACATATAGGGAAACACTTTATAATCTCAAAATACTGAAATGTCAAATTTGAATTTCTCGAGACTATAAAGTCAAAGTTTTGAAATAGCAAAAAGTGCATAATCGTGAATTTGCAGTTATGGCTTCACGCTACGTAATGTCCAGGGTTGTATGTGGATAGTGTGCGGTGCAGTGTGTGGATTTAGGTGTAATGTCAGGTAAGTGAGTGTTCTGTAAGGGTTTTGGGTGGGAGTTTGAGTGTATGTGAGTATGCTGATATGTGTGATGTGTGTGTGTGAGGGATTGTAGAATGTGTGTGTGTGTGTGTGTGTGTGTGTGTGTGTGTGTGTGTGTGTGTGTGTGTGTGTGTGTGAGTTTGCTTTTGTTTGCTGTCTGTGTGATCTTGGAGTTAGTATATATAAGTAGGGGGTGCGTGGGTGGCACAGCCTCCCACATGGGGGGTGCAGGGGGGCTTGGCCCCCCTGCTTATTTGTGATGTATGTTTGTGGATGTGTGTTGTTTCGTTTATTTGTTTTGTGATGTGGGTGTTGTGGTATATGTGTGGTCTGGTGTGTGCTGTGTGTTTGGTGTTTTAAATTTAATGGTTTTGGGCTTCATGGTTTTGGGCTTTCGGTGTTGCGTGGATTTGATTTCATGGTCTCGAAAAACTGAAATTCGAGATTTAAGTCTTTCGAGATTATGAAGTGATTCTACATATAGACACCTCCACCTTTAGTCCCTGCCTGTGAAGTAGATGGGCTAACTGTGTGGAAGGCATAATAAACTTGCACTGTTGTTGTTGTGCTCTTTGCAGCTTTAAGTTATGTGTCAGTGCTGCACAGATGTCTTCTGAGTTGTCAAATAGCACCTGTAAGCATAGTCAAGGGAGGTATGTCACAGGTCATGTACTCCCACATGGACTATGATTGGGTCATATCATGGGATTATTGGAACTTAGTAGGTTAATGGACCTAGGGCCCTAACAAGCCTAGACAGGTTCTACCCTTATTTCCACGATCAGCAACAATTGCCCCTATCCAAGAGGAACACAGTTGGAATTTCCCGGGATGAATTTACAGTTACACATCCAATCGTCCAGACTGCGTTTGAAGAGGACTAATGTGACACTCTGTTTGACATGAAGTGTGAGTGAATTCCAAAGTTATTGTAACCTCTAGGAGTTAAATCTGACCCTGCAGCATGTTGTATTATTGTCACATACCAGGTTAACGTGTATAGAGTGAGTAACCCTTGTACCATTTGATTTGTGAATATGCAGTATTTCCAATAAAGTCTGGTCACATATTCCCTTATATTAAAGGCATAGCTCTCCTCTGAGTAGTCTGCATGAAACAGAATACAGTGACAGTAATTTCAGATGATACACATAGGGCAGATGCTGAAAACCTTGAATTATCCTTGTGAGGAACCTTTGTGATCTCTCCAGTTGCTGCAGGTGCTTGCAAAGGTACATACCAAAAGAGACATTCAATTCCATTATTGACCTGATGAAGAGAGAGTGCAGAGTAGTTATAACTACTTTTACTCTTCTGGGTGCAATGGTCTTATTTACAAGATGAACAATATAGAATGCCCTTTTTACCACTGTGGAGACATGCTGATCAAAGGTATGGTTACTGTCAACCTGTGTGACCAGGTTTCTTAACAGTGAGTGCATATGTAGGTTGTTTTATTGATATCTGAGTTAGCAGGAATATCACACTTACTGTGAGGATGTTAATACAGTTTTGTTGCCTTGAGGTTAAAGCTGTGGGTTTGGCAACAATCATTTGTGTGTGTAAGACCCTCTTGTAGGATGTTGTCATCATCTGGAGGTTCTATAACCGCTCCCATTTTGCAGTCATCAGCAAACTTTATCAGCTACAGACCTTTAATTTTAGCTTGTGTTTTGGAGAACTACATTCCAAACAGTAGAGGTGCCAGGACAGTCCTGTGGATCAAAACTGGTCAAGGTCTGCTGCTGGAGCTGGATTCCACTATTGTCACTCTATGAGTTATATCAGTGAGTCAGTTAGTGACCCATCTAAGGATATAAGGGTTGATACCTAGCTGGGTGACTTTGTCAATGAAGCCTGAGTGGGGGATACTGTCATATTCCTTGGCTACATCTAGGTAGGCTGCATGCACAGCTTTCCCCTTGTCCAGGTCCTTGGTGGCTGTCTGGATGAAGTCCACAATGTTTCATAGGCGTTATTTCCCTTTACAAATCACAACTGACTAGGGGCAGCTGTTTGGATCTTACATATATCTTTGTTGATAAGGTGCATAGTAATTAATTTCATGGTCTTGTAGATAAGGCTTGTCAGGCTAATAACTCTATATTTCCCAGGGTCAGTGGAAGCACCAACTTTATGCAAGGGAATAATGGTGACCATTTTCCATTCATCTGTGACAAAGCCAGTGTTTAGACTATGTTTGAAAGGAGTACCCAGTTGTGTTACTAGTTCCTGTTGGAAGCCATGTGGGACACAGCATGGGATGCTATCAGGTCCCTTAGATGCTCTGTGTTTGGCCTTAGAGAGGGTGTTTACAACTTGCTATTTAGAGATACAAGGTAGTGGACAAGTGGCATGTATATCCTGGTGTACATGTGGTGGGGACAGGGCAGTGAGGTATTCAAAGAGCCTGTCAGCTAACAGGTGAGCTATGTCCACAGGCTCAGTATATGTGCTATAATTAACTACCACTTCGGCACAGATATGGCTCTGTCCTTTTAGGTGACATATGTAAAATAACACCTTTTGGTTGTCCTTTGTGGTGGAAGCTAGTTTGAATTCATAGTTTGATTGTGAGGACTTCACAAGAACTCTTACTGGCTTGTTTAAGCTAAGTAGGGAGTGTTTATAGTTTAGGATTCACTCCCTCTTACTCTTGCACAACTATTTTTCCCTTTATTGTAATGCCTGTTAATGGCAGACATCCATGCGACAGATTTGCTCCTCCCTTGTGGAGCTAGTTTTGGTCCCATCAGGTATGTCCAAGTCAATGCAGTTAAACAAGTGTTTTTATGACACATTGATGTAGACCTGGCCATAGTTGCTAGTTCTTTCTGAAGGGGGTTGCAGTACAGCTGTCTATACCATCCCGTATGAGGTAATTATACGATTTGGAGAAGTGTTTTAGTTTATTTGATGTGACTGACTGGTGGTCAGATCTCACTAGGGATGACCTCATAGTGCTAGAGTGGCACCCCATATTGGTAAGCACCAGATCCAGGATGTTGGCACTCCTTGTGGGGGTGTCAACCAGCAGATCCAGTGCATTGGATTGAACGAAGTCAAGGAATCTTTGGGCAAATGAGTTAAACCATGAGTAATTTACCCAGTCAATGGATGGGTAATTAAACTTGCCCAAAACCATGGTGTTTGGATGGGATCCGTACTGATCCCCAAAGGAATTTTTAACTGAAACAAAAATGGCCGGGCATACTTACATGAAAGTGTTTTTCACTGCAGAAGCACTTTCGTGGAAGTATGCCTGCAGCTAGAGGGAGTTGTGGGGGAATGACTTGCGGAGACCGTACTACGGTGCGGATAAGGGAAAACTTCCCTTCTCCTCACTACAGTGTGATCTCGGAGTGAGAATATTAAAGTAGGGGGGTGTGGGGGCACAGTCCCCCACATGGGGGTGCAGGGGGGCTTGCCCCCTTGCATAAACATTAATTTACTGTTTTTTCCTTTTTTTTTTGAACACACTTTAGCAAAAGCACTTTTTCAGTGAAAAGCGCTTTTGCTAAAGTGTGTTCAGTGATAGTGGATTCAGACTGTTGAACTTTCGTTCAACAGTCCTAGATCCATTTGGATATATGTTTATAGACTCAGGTAGATCCAAAGAGCCAAAGTGGCTGTCCTGATACACAGAGGTGGTCATGTAGCTGGAAATTACTTGAATAGGTGTCCTGCCAACAGTTAATTGCACCTGAATCCTACTGTGTAACCAGTCTGGATGTGTATTCATTTGTAATGATTATGGAAACACAGTGCCTCCTTAAATTTTCACACCTTTAGTTTGTTGTCTGAACATGTGGAAGGAGATGTCTGATATGGTTGGGGTGCTCCCAACAGCAGTGAACCAGGTCACTGTGACTGCACAAATGTGTAAGTGTTCCAAGGTGAGGACTGTTTCCAGTGATTGCAGTGTCATATGAAGATACCTAGCATTTAGCAGTATAAGCTTGAGGTTGTTGTAATATGTAGTTTTCACATCTGGGATTTTGTCCTCGAGACACTGCCTAAAATGGTCACTATGGAGATGGCAGGAGCCTTGACCAGTAGCCGAAATCCCAGGGGTGACAGATGAAAACCATGTCTGAAAAGGCATTGGGGGTCTGCTGATCATGTCATCCCAGCTGACAGATACTATATCACATTAAAATGACACCAAAAACTGAGGTAATTATTGAGTTCAATCATTTTCTGTTTGTACTGTGGCATTATCCTAGGTGAAGATAAAATGCAGCTTAAGGCTAGGAGTATATCTGCCTGACACACATAGTCTGACAGTTCACTCATGTCTCTCTACATATAGTCGAGAGAGGTACATCTCAAGTCATTCACACCAACATGGACTATGACAGAGTCACAATGGTACCTGTTTTGGGATATGTGAGTGCATGTGTGATATGGCAGATCATGTCACCTGACAGATAGCTGACTGTGGCCTCCTCCTTATCCAGCCTGGTGAGAGGGAAATGTGTGTGTCTAACAATGGAATATCATATGAGCAATATGTTTGCTTTACTGTTTTGTCTTAAGGACTTGACATGTGAGAGACTGGATCAAGAACTATCATGTGGTTTGTGTTCTTCAGTGGACGTATTAAGTGTACCATGCTTAAGTTTGTGTTTGAGAAGTCTCTGTTGTTTATGTATGTTTCTGTTGAGGACCTCAGCATATGTAGGTATGTGTATTGTGGGTTTGGGTAAAGTGGGAGGTGAGGTGTGCATGGTGACAACCTGCTCGTTGTCATAAGTACTGACTGGTGTGTGAAAAAGCATGTATTCCAGGCTCTTAATATAGTTGTATTTCTGACATGCAGAGTTTGTGTTATTTGTGGTCCAGCGATAAGAGTATGTACATAATGTGGTGGATCAGAGCCCTTGATAAGCTAGTGACCGTACATTTCTCCTTACTCAGCCTGGTGAGAGGGACATCAGTGTGTCTCACAATGAAGTCTGCGATGACAAGAATTTTGGATTGTTTGTCAGCTTGCCTTATGAGCTTATAGGTTGGTCCTCCATGAGATGTAGTGCAATGTGCTGATATGTGTGTTGGTTTTACAGAGTGCTTTTGGGGCTGCAGAGTGCATATGGGGCTGCTGACGATATTTGTTATCTGGACTTTCTCTATGTGGTCTTTCTGATTTATGAAGGTTACATATCAATGCCTCAGCTTATGTTTGCTTTGAATTTTGTCTGATGGGTGTAGCATGTGTGCCACAAACACCTTATTGACATTAGGTGTACTTTAGGTGGCAGCTTTGCCTCCAGTGACATTGTGTATATACATCTCTCACATACCATATCAGTTTGTTTGAGAAGGATGTGATTGTCCGTAAACATGAGGCAATTTCTGCATTACCTCAGGATGCCCATATCCGCCAAGGTGGTAAAGGTCACAGTTGGAAAACTCATATCCATGGAAGCATATCATTTTTTATTGATTAAACTGTTGCATTGAGAATATCACTTAATGTCATAAGTATCTGTTCTGCAACTATGGGGACAGTGCTTGTCACTGCATGCTGGTTGTTTTTTGTGCAAGTCAGTGTTAATTCCATGGTGATTTCCAAGAAAAATGTCACCCAAGATGGCTGAGTCTGTACAGAGCACTGCTGAACACTGGAGGTGAAACTAATATGTACACCCTATAAAGATAAGGATGGAGTATTTAGGCAGTTATTCTAATGTCAGACACTAATGAAGCACTGCTTACTGAAAACAAACAATTACCTTGTGAAGACTGCTGAAAAGAGGTGAGTCACTTGAGTTGCTGCTGCCTGGCTACTAGTACTACTAGTCTCACTGCAGCCTTACTCTGCTAGGATACAATGCTCCTGTTCTTTTTCTCTCACCAGAAGCAAAAGGTTAGCACCAAGCTCAAGATAAGAAGCAGGCCACAGCCTGTTTGTTGATCCACCCACTTGTCCCCAATGATGCAAGGCTCTGTAGGCTTCTTATAGCCTTTTCCAGGTAGATGCCTTGATTAGCAGCCAGACCAGTCTTTTGATTTTTGCATGTATTATGCCTTGGGTTCTGAGGCTCGTAGGATTTGACTAGGGTACTGACATGATGGTGATTATCAGCACAGCTGTTGCATCACAAAATAATGTTCAATGACAGGTGATATAGATGTCCAAGGTTGCCCTAGTAAGACCCACAGTGTCAGTGATCCATGTTAGGTAACAGTTTCATAGCAATTCATGCATCCTGCCCATCAACAGCATAATGGTGGTGATCTGTGTGACATGGATGTGAGGCCTCCTGCAGAGGAGTGGCCACCTTTGGACAATGTTTCTATCCCTCCCACATGTCCTAGGTATGTCATATTGTACATTTATGTTTTTGGAATAATAAACTGTGTTCCCACATCATTTCACAAAACATCCATTTGCTGTCTGGTTGGTTGATAGACATTGTAGATTGCAAGGCTAAAGTAATGATAGTAAAGTTAATCAAGTTTTCTGTGCATGCACATCTTCACTGCAAATAGTGCCTACAGAGAGTGTGTTTCAGGCTGTGAACCCCAAGGGTGTAGCAGCATGACCCTTACTTTGCTAGAGTTGTACATTGTAACATTTGTAAGTACACTATTGTGACCCTGCCTAATAACAGGTTTATGGTTCATGCAAGTGCCACATGCCTGGCAAAACAGCATAATCAATCTATCATGCTATCCCACACAGTCAGGCACTGTTTTACCTTAGAGTGACACCATAAAGGTAATAACATGTTACATGTAAGCGTCTGTCAAGCCACTGCCTAAGCATGACCTGTTGTGATGTATACTCAAGCAATAATCTATCTATTTGCATTATCAATCACTGATGAAGAAATGTGGACAGCATCCCCAACACTGCCCTCCTACTCCTCACAAACACAACATAAGAGAGATTTGACTATATTAAAAACATTGTATCCATGCTTTCTCACATTCCTGACAGTACATGCCTCACTTCCTACTCCATCCAAACCCACATCACACATAACCACTTATGTGGAGGTCCTTACCAGAAACAAACCTAAACACCAGATATCTCACAAACACAAATGCAAGCACACTACATATAATACTACCTCTGCAGTACACACAGTGCACATAATAGCTCACATACCACTGTCTCACCAGTCAAACCCTTTAGGCAAAATGCAAAATCAAGCATATTAATCATAGTTGGTTACATCACAAGACACATTGATATCCTGCTCACCAGGCTACATAAGGGAAGGTCACGGTCAGCTGTGTGTGAGGTGCCCGAATATGCTATATCACACATGCACTCGTCTGTCTACAATAAGTACTGTTATGACTGCGTCATAGTCCCTGTTGGTATGTATGACTTGTGGCATACCTCTCTGCACTGTATGAAGACAGACATGAATGAGCTCTCAAACTATGTGTCTCAGGCAGGAATGCCCTTGGCCTTCAGCTACATTTAACTTCACCTAGGACAATGCTTCAATACAAACAGAAATTGATTGACTTCAGTAATTGGCTTAGCATCTGGTGTCATTCTATGGGATCCACTATATGTCAGCCCGTGATGACATACAGACCTCTATGCTTTGCCAGGAATGGTCTTCATCTGTCACTCCTGGGATTTTGACTACTGGCCAAGGCTCTTGTAACCTCCATAGTGCACTTTTTAGGTGGTTTCTCAAGGACAAAATTTCCAATGTAAAACCCCATGTGCAAACAACATCAAGGTTATGCTGCTAGATGCTGAGTGTCAACACAAAACTGCACTCAATGGAATCTGTCCTCACCTTGGCAGAAGCAGACATTTGAGCAGACACAGAGATTTGGTTCAAGGCTGTGGAGAGCATCACAGCCATACAAGGCTACACCTTCTTCCACATGTTCAGACCTCAAACTGAAGGCATGCAATCTAACGGAGGTGGTGTATAAATATTCATTAAAGATACATACTCATTCAGATTGGCATGATTCCTCGGATACACTTCAGGTGCTATTGACTGTTTGTAGGGCACCTATTAAACTCATTGTCAGGTACAGGAGCCCCCCATGAATCAGAACTCCCACTCTGCTTATTTGGATCTACCTGAGTCTATCAAGATACATCCAGACACCATGGTTGTGGGTGACTTTAACTACCCACCGACTGAGTAGATTATTCATGGTCAAACTCATTTGCCCAAAGGTTACTCAATTTTGTTAACTCCAATGACCTGGACCAGCTGGTTGACACCCCCACAAGGGGAGCCAACATAATGGATCAGGTGCTTACCAATATGGGGGACCACTGTAGCACCCCCACTGTGAAGTCTTCCCTGGTTATATCTAACCACAAATTGGTCTCATTCAAAGTATCCCACCTGACACTACCCACCTTGCAGCAAATAAACTAAAAAAACTGCAAAGAAGATTACAACCTCTTACAGGATGGTATAAATAGCTTCATTGCACCCCTCCTCCTCTGATGGAATTGGCAATTATGCCAAATTCTACATCAATGCTTTATATAAACAGCCTTTTAACTGTATTGAGTTGGCCATACCTGATAGGACCAAAACAAGCTCCACAACGAAGAGAAAACCTGCCTGGTGAACAACTGCCATTAATGGGCTTTACAATAAGAGGAAGAAATTTCTGTCTAAGTGTAAGAGGGAGGGAGCCCTAAACTGGAAACACTCTCTCCTCAGCTTAAACAAGCCAATAAAACTTCTTGTGAGGTCCTCATAGACAAACTATCAGTCCAAATTAGATTCCTCAACTAAGGACAACCATAACGCATTCTTTAGTTACATCTGTTACCTAAAAGGAAAGGCCCAGATTTGTGCTGAACTGGTAGTTAATGATACCACATATACTGAGCCTGTGGACATAGTTAACCTGCAAGCTGACAGGTTCTGTGAAAACTTCACCCCTCTGTCCCTGCCACACGTATCCCATTACATTCCTACCACCTGTCTCCTACCTTGTATCTCTAAACAGCAAGTCATAAACTCCCTCTCTACGGCCAAAACCAAATAATCTATGGGACCTGATAACATCCCAGGCTGTGTCCTAGATGGGCTCCAATAAGAATTGGAAACAACAATGGGCACTCTTTGCAATCATAGTCTAAGCACTGGCTTCATCCCAGATGAATGGGAAATGTCCACCATTATTCTCCTGCACAAAAATGATGTTGCCACTGACCCTGGAACTATAAGCCTATTAGCCTGACTTGCCTTATCTGCAAGACCATGGAGCAAATCATTATGGACCTTATCAACCAAGATATAGGTAAGCTAGAAACACTTGCCCCTACTCAGTTTGGATTTGTGAAATGGAGATAATGCCTGTTAAACACTGTGGACGTCTTCAAGACAGTCACCAAGGCCCTGGATGAGGGGAAATCTGTACGTACAGCCTACCTAGACTTAGCCAAGATGTTTGACACTATCCCCCACTCAGTCATCATTGACAAACTCGCCCAGGTAGGTATCAACCTTTATATCACTAGATGGGTTGCTAAATGGAACACCAATAGAATCCATATAATCAAAATAGGAGAATCCACATCCAACAGCACACCTGTAACCACTGGTGTTCCACAGGGGAGCTGTCCTGGCTCCTCTATTGTTTGGAACTTAGTTCTCCAAAGTGCAAGCTAAAACTAAAGGTCTGTGGATGACAAATTTTGCTGATAACTGCAAACTGGAGCAGTCATAAAATCTCCAAATGATGTCAACATTCTACAAGAGAGTCTTACACACAAATGATTTCTGCCAAAGTCATGGCCTTAACCTCAATGCAAAAAATGCACTATCATCCCTCTCAGTACATGCAAAGTTCCTTCTAACTGCCACATCAATAAGAAAACACTAAGCATGCACTCACTGGTGAGAGACCTGGGCACACAGATTGACACACAGGTCGACAGTAACCTCCTTACCTGTGATCATCATGTCTCCACAGTGGTAAGCAGGGCATTCTATATTGCTCCTCTATTAAGTAACACCATTGCATCCATAAAAATGAAAGTTATAACCTTTCTGTAGTCTCCCCTCATCAGGCCAATAATGGAGTGCAACAGCACCTTTCCATGCAACCTGCAGCAGCTGGAGAGACCACAAATGTCCCTCACAAAGATAATTCAAGATCTTCAGCATCTGTGCTGTGTGGATCATCTGAGATCACTGTCACTTTATTCTGTTTCATACAGAGTACTCACAGGTGATCTATGCCTTGCATATAAGACAATCTTTGATCATACTTTATTTGAAATGCTGCATATCCAAAAATCAAATGGTATGCAGGTTACTCACTCTAAGACCTTAACCTGGTATGTTAAAGTAATAGAACATGCTGGAGGGTCAGATTTGTCTCCTTTGGAATGGACTCCCACTTCATGTCAAACAGAGCACATCACTGGCCCTCTTCAGACACAATGTGGGCGATTGGATGTGTAACCATAAATTCACACCAGGAGTTCCACGTGTCCCTCTTGGACCGGGGCATCTGATGTTGATTGTGGAAATAAGGATAGAACTTAGTTAGATTTGTAAGGGCTTTAGGCCATTATATTAGTACCTTCCTTTGATATGACTCAGTCATAGTTCACATGGGAGTACATGGTCTGTGACATACATCCCTAGACTATACTTAGTGAAACTTATTTTAGCTCTCAGAAGATGTCTGTGCAGACACTGACACATGACTTAAAGCCACAGAGAGCACACCAACAGTGCAAGGTTATTATGTTTTCCACACATTTAGATCAGCTAATTCACAGGCAGGGACTAAAGGTGGAGGTGTCTCATACATCAAAACTAATGATACTTCAAGGATGGTCAAACAGGACAATGCATTTTAGCTTCTCCAGGTTCAATCCACAATAGGCAAAATACAATACTACTTCCATGCAATCTATAGATCCTACTCTATGACCCAGGACACCCATACCATGTATGTAAACTTATTAGAAACACTAACCATTCAATCCAATACCATATTCTTACGTGACTTCCATTATCCTACTCTTACCTGGGAATCCTATACAACAACAAAATACAGGCACAGAGATTCCTGGCTTTTGTAAACACAAACTCTTTGGATCAGATAGCCAATACACCAAACAGGGGTGCGACCGTACTGGACCTGGTCCACACCAATATGGGTGAGTCATGCACAGCCTTGTACTGTAGTGTCTTCCCTGGTAGGGTCTAAACACAAATTGGTCTCCTTTGAATTAAAAATGAAACATGGACCCCAAGCTAGACATGGGATATTCAGGAACTACTATTGCAATAACCCACGCCTGGGTGTGGGTAATGCTAAATTTACCCATGGTTGGCGTGGTTTGGTCCCGAGGACCAAACAAAGCCAACCGTGGGTAAATTTAGCATTACTAACACCCAGAAGTGGGTTATTGCTATTATACCATGACATTATTTAAGAAAAGAAACTATTACTTTTCTTAAATAATGGCATAGTATAATGCCTGTTTACTGCCCTTCCGCAGATGTCTGGCATCGCGGCAGTTCTGATGTACTGCGCGCCTGCGCAGTACATCAGAGCTGTGGGCAAAAGCAATGGAGAAAGCAAGATCTCCGTTGCTTTTTTTTTGTCTTTCACTATGTTAAATGAGTTTAACATGGCGAGACAGTTTAAAATAAGCAACGGACATCTCCGTTGCTTATTGTCTCGCTATGTTAAACTCATTTAACATAGCGAGACTAAAAAAAGCAACGGAGATCTTGCTTTCTCCGTTGCTTTTAAACACTGTCTCGCTATGTTAAATGGGTTTAACATGGCGAGACAGCTTAAATAAGCAGCGGAGATCTCCGTTGCTTATTTTAAAGCTGTCTCGCTATGTTAAACCCATTTAACATAGCGAGACAGTGTTTTAAAAAAACGAGTTATACTAATGGAAAAAGTCCGGGCGACTGGACCTTTTTCCATTAGTATAACTCGATTTACAACGGGCACGCTGGCCAATCAGCGTGCACGTTTTGGGGGGGTCATGGTATAATATAAGACTAACCCCCAGCTATTAGGTGATACATTACCTAAATTTCAAACCCTATAAACACTGAGGCCTATGCAGCAGTGTTCACAGAAACCCTGTACAACCATGTTAATAGCCGCATAGGGGCAGCCGTACTCACCAGGGAGTAGTGCAGAACTAAGTGAAAAGCAAACCACAATGATGGAATAACATAATCAATAGGCTGTATAACAGAAGGAAGAAAATTATGGTAAAATGTAGGAGGTGCGGCACACAGCAGGATAAAAGCATTCTCATCAAAGTGAACAAAAAAGTCAGAGGACAAATAAAGTCTACCAAAGTCAGATTTGAGGTAAGTTCAGACACCCATGCCAAGGACAACCGCAAAGCATACTTTAGGTATGTCCGCAACCTCAAAGGCAAGACACAATTGTGTGCACATGTCATTATAAATGGAACCACCTTTAATGAGGCAGAAGATAAAGCAAATCTCCTGGGTGATAAATTGTGCCCCAACTTTACTCTTCTCTCCCACTCAACCTTCCCTCAGGAAATACCATCAAATATAAGTACTCCTACTATCACGAGGGAACAGGTCCTTAATGCTCTCTCTAAGAACAAGTACACTGCATCAATGGACCCTGATAGTATCCCAGCCTGCCTTCTATATAGCATAAAACATGACCTTTCAGGGCCTCTGGAATTACTATTCCACTATATCCACAAAACAGGCTTCATGTCTCATGAATGGAGAACAGCAGCAGGCATCCCTCTGCACAAAGGTGAGCCATCTACAGACCCTGGAGACTACAGACCCAGAAATCTCACTAGTCTGATATGTAAAGCCATGAAAAGAATTATCATGCAAATGACCAATAGAGATGTAGTACATCTCCAGACACTGGACCAAACTCAGTTTGGTTAGTTAAGGGCAGATCATACCTACTCAACTTGGTGGACCTATTTGTGAAGGTAACCAAAGCAATGGATGAGGGGAAAAATATTCACACTGCCTACCATGGCCTGACAAGGCATGAGACACTATACCTCCATCAGGCATTGTTGACAAACTCAAGAAGTTAGGTTCAAACTAGTATTTCAGTCAGAGGATAGTCAAGTGGCTCACAGACAGGACCCAAGAAGTTAGAATAGGGGAATCCACCTCTACAAACAAGCCAGTCACAAGCAGACTCCCTCACAAATCATTCCTCAGAGGAATCCTCTTAGGAATTTACTTGTCTGAAGTCAATGCCACTGTCAGTGGCCTTTGGCTGGCTAAATTTCCCCATGATTGCAAATTAGGAGCTGTCATTGAAACCCACACTGACACAAATGTTCTCCAGGAGGGGCTGACACAGACATACAACTGGTGTCAAAGCCATGGAGTAACACTATGCACAATACTATACTTTGGGAAGTCATCCACTGCTGGTAACTATCATATTAACAGCAGACTTCTAATAGCTGACCCAGTAATCAGAGACTGAGAGACACACATAGATAGTACTTAAGCCTTTGACTGTCACGTGTCTACAGTATTAAGGAAACCATTCTATGTTGCTCAACATATTAAGAAAGATATAGCATGTAAGTCCAAGGAAGTCATTCTTCCACTGTAATCAGCATTCATCAGACCTATCACTGAGTGCAATGCCAACCTTGGTATGTACCTAACCAGGCATATCTGACAATTGGAACATCCACAGAGGTTCCTCACTAAACCATTACAGGGCATACATAATACATCATATGCGCAGACTGCATCAAGGCCCTATTCCTGTATTCTGTGTCCTACAGCTTTTGGAGGGGGGATGTATACCTGCCATACAGGGCATTGTCAGACCCCACTGTGGACCTTCTGCATATCCATGAAACAACTAGCACCGGAATTACCCATTCTACAGACCTGCATCTTTTCTGTGGTATAAATAGGACATACTCGAGAGACAGGTATGTATCCCAGAGAATATACTCTGTATGAAACAGACTCCCCATCCATGTGAAGCAGAGTTCCACCCTAACGCAAATCAAGTTCAAGTTACACAACTGGATAGGGAACAGGACAATCATTCCTGGTTTGGCACCTATGACTCTAATGGACACAGCAACACTGTAAACGTTTCATCTCCCAGGCCCCTGCTTGCAAGAGTTTCATGTCCCAAACTTAAGATTACACTTATCAAGCATATCAGACCTTGTTAGAGATTTGGGATGCTTGGCTAGGCTTAAAGAAGCCCTTGTGTTCATTACCCTAGTAAACACCTATGAACTTATGAAGTCATGAAACTATACTGTATTACCTTTCTGATGACATTTCTCTCCTATGCTGGCGTTTAATCCTGTACTCTGATGATGATGGGCTGATTGTAGATGTGTACCCACAGGTATGTCCAACACAACACTGAAAGTGAAACAGAACTATGTCCATGAGACACGTTTCATTGCGTGACTCCACAACCCTTACAACAGCATCCATCATAGCATACACAAATTATGCTATACACATATAAATGGTAAAGTACAATATCTGTAAATGACCAGTACACGTGTCATGCCTACAGCAACAGTGGATGAAACAAATTCATATTAATGTAGATAGTCACTCTGTGCATCAGACACATAGTTTTATTTCCCTGTATCCATGAAAAAAAAAATAGGAATGTGGCACAGTTATCAATACTTGCACAGGGTGTTGTGTGGGGGTGCAGGAGACCTAGGCTGACCCAGTAGGTTTGCAATTGTGTGCGTGAGCTAGGGCAGGAAGCAGGCAAGATGGACCATGGAAATGTTGCATGTGTGTCTGTAGTTGCCCTCAATGTAACAGTGGTGTGTGAGTGTCTGCATGAACACAGCCAAGCTGAGTGCTAGCCCTATGTATCTGTATGTTGGACAGCTGTGAGCTGTGCACGGTAGAGCTGACAGTTGATTGTCTACACCCCTGAACATGAGAACTGACTCTGCTAAGAGTTCCACTGGCACCTCCATGCCCAAGGTTAGATGCTGTGCTACTACCTGAAGGTGACTGATGTCTGCTGGGAATGTGTCCTCCTTGGGAACACCCATGGCCTGCTACATCTTGGTGTGAACAGCACACTCCCCTCTGGAGTGCTGGATGTACTGCACTATGGGAGCATGATTGTGGATGGCCATGTTGATCTCAGCAGATGTAGTTGTTCACCTATGCCCACAAGGCCGACACTTAACTCCAGTCAGATGTTCCATCACAGACAACCCATGTTCCAAGACAGATAGTGTGTAATCTGTCTCAGACCTACCTGTTTTCACTGTGTCAGTCAACCATTCCAGGCTATCAGCAACATGATGGTGGAAGTCATGGATGTCAGATATTGTCTGCATCCATAACAGTGAGCATTCATCAAGAGTTCCTTTCTGAATGTGCCTCTATGACTGCCTTAAATATACTCCAAGTGACATGTGATGAGACACCTGCGGCAGGTGGTAGAGAGACAGCAGGCCTCCTATGAGCACTCTTATCAATCTGCCTGTGTGGAACCTCATCAACCATTTGGCTAAGTTCAGTGTTGAGAATCACTGATGCTACAGTAGCCACACTTCCCTGTTTAATGTCCCCACCCTCCGACTGCCCAATATCTGTGGTATCAGGGAACTGGGTATGCGTAAGCATACTGGCTGTCTATAGTGATAATGAGGGAGGATGGTGGGATGTAAACTTCTGTGTCTGATTCAGCCTCTGCATCCCCCAGCTGTGCCTCAATTTGGCCACCATCATCATCAGAGTCTAGAAAGGTACTGACATCAGGCTGTGAAGGGGACAAAGACCAACCTCCCCACTCACCTGTGATAAAAAAGAAAAAGGAATGCATTAATACCTGCATTTCTGTGCTCTGCAGTACTATGGTGCAATATATGTTAAGCTATATGTACTGCTGTCACTATTACAGACCTGTATAACCCTAACCTCACATAGTAGGACATGAGGACATTATTCTCTAACCCTAATCTGTAATTATTTGGAAATAATTGTTCATTAAACAAGAATCTCATGAGCAAAACATAAACTGTGTACACTGTTGACATGCTGCAAAAATCTGCACAGTTGAGAGTTATGGCCATCTGTAACATCCTGACAATACTGTCAAGTCAATCGCTGTGGTCACACCTACAAGGCAGAGGTATGGCTTTAAACTGTGGACATTCAGAAAATATCTGTCCATTTGGCAATCATGCAGACAGCACATCAATCCAGCCACCAGGCCTAGGATGACACTTTAGCGAATACATTGAACTATATGTACCTCTTTGAAAAAACAGTTTTGTGCTTACCAGCAGCAGGAACATGGCCTCTTCCTATTCCTGATGGCCCTGAAGAGTGAGAGGTAATGGCAACAGCACTGCATGTTACAGTATAACAGGGGTAATATGTCCAAATCTCTCACATTTACAGTAGCTGCTATGTTAACAGGTATGTGGGTCACAATCTCTAAATGAGATTAAAACTGCAGCTAACCTCCTCCCACCCATAAAATATCTGACACCCGTGTAAAACTATATACACTTAACATGCTGAATGCAACAGTATTCCAATGCTGATCTAAGTAAGCATACCTGGATGCTCCTCTTGAGAGGAATGGGAGGCATCCACATCTACAACATATTGACTGATGGTTGCCTGGGAGCTGTCCTATGTTGTAAGGTTGGCCAATACTTCTTCTGTGGCTGAGACAGGTTGCTCTGCTGCAGGCCCACCACCAGTGACCTGAATATCACTGGCCACATCAGCTTCATGTCTGAGTGCAGAGTTTATCATATCTGTGGCACTGTGTCACAACTGCTCATAGGTATGATTCTGGTGACCCACAGCATTGATGCTATGCACCAGTTCATCCCACAGGACTGCACATATAGTATGTAGCAATACAGCAATAAAGGATGGCTATCAGTATTCACTGCTTGATTACACATCTCATATGCAACAGTGTGCCACACATAAAAAGGGTGTGGATGCAACTAGGACAGTAGCAATAGTGACATATTCCTGTTTGTGCCATGACAGATACTCATGTATGATCACCCACCCAACACAGGAGTCCACTTTTAGTGTGCCCCATAGCAGCCCCCCATATAATATGTAAAAACAACAGTGCCAACAAAATAGCAGTGTGCTATTACAACTGCTATCAAATGAAGTATCCAGGAGATTGTGTACCTAGTTATCACACAGCATTTTACCCTTGCTGTACTGTAAATCCTCTGTGCATGTAACAAAGCTGGTGATCAAAGTCATGTCATCAGTACAGTTCTAACAAAGGCTTACTGATGTAACCACATTCTCCCTAAGGATATTTAAACATATGAATCATGTTGGAAACAAAATTCTTACATACCTGATAGAGTACAATACTCCTCTGTTGACAGATACTACTACATAAGTACTGTGTCAATGAGTTAACCATACAAACTAACTCTCATACACACTGGTTACCCTAGCTATAGGTTTACCTTTTTATGATGGTTCTCATTAGCAGGTGATTGCTTCTGAACCAATCTGTGGTTCAGAAATGCTACATGCAGCATACACAGCTGATTTGCAGTATAATACGCCAATCCCATGCAACTACTCAACAAGATATAAGGCCTCAATGTAGATTCTACTCCCTTTCTCATATGTTGGAGTGGAAACTACTGTGGTAAAGATACTACATCAGCACAGAGAGAATGTTTGTAGTAGGTACTTTTTACATACAGATGTGTGTGCAACAGGCTGAAGGTGATGCTACTGATGCAAGCAATAGGCATAGGCAGAAGGGCTGAAGAATATGCAGGACAACAACACTTAAGAGTAACTGTGGGACCTGTGGCAGCCTTGTTGAACAGCCAGATTCAGACTGAGTGAACTTATTCCACTGGAAATTAAGGTATGTGGTTAAGATAAGTATGTTAGCCAAAGGCATCATTAACAGAATAAAAGATAACATGCTTGGTGTGTCCTAGAACAAGGTAGGTGGTACATTAACTGTTATATCAACCCGTTGGACAACTGCCAAGTCATGTGTTATGTCATGGTAGTCATCTGGAACGTGTGTGCTGGTGATCCTTGCTTCTAGCACAACCTCCATATATGTATGTTGTGCAACTGTGGTTGTCTGTAATATCACTAGCAAATAATTGTGGGCTGCAGTCTGATATTACTGGGTCGCAGTTGAATTACATATTTCAAAATCCTCTGGGAATTCATGTGAATCCATAACCTGAAATTCTATGTACTTTCTAGGGTTGTAAAAGGAATAGTTAAATGTTGTCCTATCTCATTTCCATTATTTTGAAGCAGACATTCCATCTGTACTGCTTTGGGTGGATAAATAGGTGATGAGACAGTCATACATATCACAATTTATAATGGTGATGTACACATACATGTATTGCAAATGCTAGATACAGCTGCATTTGAACCCAGGACCATGTGGACCAAAAATTAATGTTTTCAAAGCATTTAACAAATTGAACTACAGTGTCACTGTTATAACGGTTGTATTTTTACATATTGCAGATATTATTACACAGTTACCTGCTGTTATATACCTCACTTACATCTATTAATATGTGTATGGCTTTATATTAATGTATTTCTCTACCACAGTCCCAATTAAATTCCTATTTATCCATTAATCTTTTAGCAGATTTGCTGTGCAATGTTATGCAATGTGCGACATCATGTAAACATGCTTAATGATGAGAAAATGACAATTGCTATGTTTTGCTTAAAACGCATGAGCTAATTAACTGGCAACGTGGCTTTGTTGATTGATCCACTGTTGTTCAAGTGAAATGGCACTGCATCCAAAATAGGGAGCAGGTGTACTTTTTGAACATGATTATTATGCTTTCAAATACATGTAATAATACACTGCCATTTAGCATAGCTTAGTGATGCTGCTCTTCATGCAGCATCACATAATTCTTTAATGAAAAGAAAATTGGGGAGATAGGACAGTGGTGAAATGGGATGCAAGTGGGGGAAAAGCATAGTGAAAAGCAGGTAGGTATTTGCAGGGATGGTGTAGGAAAGAACCATCGCTATTCATTTCTTCAACAACAACTATGCACTTGAAAAGATTTTTAGCTGAATTTGGAATCCCATCCCCAGAGAGAGGGATGATGACAACATAAGAGTGTTGTCAAGCCAATTGGACTAAATTAAGTGAGTCCAGTAGACATGTGTATGAAACGGAAAGCTGCGCATGGGATGATTTCATTTTTTTGGGACAGGTGCCCTTTTTTAAGGAGAGCATGGAATGCTGGGGAAGGTATGTGTGGGGAAGGTAACTTGGGAAGGTGAGGAAGCATTTGCAGGCAGACAAGACAGACAAGACAGCAGACAGAGTTGGTGTGGGACACAAGAGAGGGATTGAACACCTTGGTTAGGGAGGGTGTTGTGAACCTTCACTGGTCCTGTGGAGGCAGTGATTGACGTCAGCACCTGGAGACAGAATGCCCCATCAGGATGGACTGCATGGTCATGCGCCAACAGTTTGGCACACAACCTATGTACCATCCCTGGCAGTTGATCTTGTATAGAAACGCATCCCTGCCACCTCCACTCCCAGAGTGGAGCAAACCCCCAGCCTGTGGGGTGGAACTACTTGATGGAGCTGGTAGTGTAGGGGCAGAACATGAAGTGGCACCAGACTGCGGCCCAGACATGCTGGGCATCAGTGCCGCAGCCAGGGGAGCCAAGGTTGGTGGATCACTGGGAGCCAGCATACCTTGTCAAGTTGTGGTAAATAAAATATAAACATAAAGGAAAAATAAACATAACCCAAGCAAATGTAATTAATAGCATAAGAGAAAACAATAATAATTGAGGGAAACAAATTGAAAATAATATAATGAGGAACACAACAATAAGTAATGTAAATGAAAGTTTATTTGAACAGCAAAGCAATATTAAATTATACATATAGCAAACATAAGAGGTAATAAAGAATAGTATGATAATAAATAAAAGAAAAGAAAGGGTGGGGTGAGAGAAAAAAAGAACATTAGTAACTTTGCATATAATATAACTAAACATACCACAACTACATACTTCAAGATATGTTAGATTTCACTTATGAGCCCACTGACTGCTATGCCATTTATTATTTGAAATACTATCCTCTTCCTTACACACACTATAGTACAGATCATAATGCATCCAGCAATCATTCAATGTTGCTTATATTGTATATATGAAGTTCCATGTACATACCTCTTAACCTCTTAGCATGGGACATTATGTTCCAAGCCATACATAATGGTGGTACAAAGGCACAATGACATGGAACATTCTTACACAGTGTGCTCATACAATAATAGCAAGGCATTCTGATAATAGATTTGTCATTAGATTGCATTTTGAATTATGTCATACATCTGCAAATCAGATGACTGACATTTTTTTTCTGACATAGATCCCCAGCAATGTGGCAGAGGCTGGCCAGTAAAACAAAATCACATAACAAACAGACCAGACATATGGGGCAATATTTAGTACATTCTGCAAAAATCATGACTGTTGAAAGGTATGTATGTACACTTATTACACTTGAAAGCTGGATGGTCATGGCACAGGTCTATGGGTGTACACTTCACATGCAAGGATGGTTATGTTTTATTTATGACATGACAATGCAGTATTGAATACTTCACAATTTCTCATTTAGCTGGTGTGGGATTAGAACTCACAAGCTGTGACTACAGTAATACTGAACATTTTATCTGAAACAATAAGTCATCAGAGCATCATCTCCTTGGACACTTTATTGATTCATGTTGTTTCAAACCTTGCATTTATACACATGGATAACTGTGTAGGACTTCTGTTAACTTATATGTTTACCCTATTCATTTATTGACAGCAGCCTACATCATATTTCAGAAAAAATGAGCAGAGCAGAACATTGACTCTTAATCTGGGTATTGCACAACATTTATTTATGATATACTAAAACAATACTGAATACTGTACAATTTCTCAGTTGGCTAGTGTGGGATTAGAACCCACAAGCAGTGACTACAGTAATACTGAACATTTTATTTGAAAAAATAACGTATCAGAGCACTGTCTACTTTTGCATTTTATTGATTCATGTTGTTTCAAATCTTGCATTTACACACATATATAGCTGTCTAGGACTTCTGTTAACATACAATTTTACCATATTCATTTATTGACTGCAACCTACAGCATATTTCAAACAAAATGAGAAGAACACAACATTGAGTCTTAATCTGGGTATTATACAACAGTTTTTTATGACATGCTAAAACAATTCTGAACACTGCACAATTTCTCAGTTGGCTGGTGTGGGATTAGAACCCACAAGCAGTGACTACAAGAATACTGAAAATGCCTGATGAAATAAATTACCAGAGTACCATCTCCTTTTATGTATCCAAAAAATATGTAGTGGAACCTGGATTAAATCCAAAGTAAGCTATGTAACAAGACAATATCCAGAGGTCGAGGAATACAAAACTCTTTATTAAAACAAAAAATGGTAAGCGCTTCGAGGTCATCTGCTTCTTCAAAACATACCATACCATGGCATGGTATGGTATGGTATGAAGGAGCAGATGACCACGAAAGCGCTTACCATTTTTTGTTTTAATAAAAAGTTTTGAATTCTTTGTCATCTGGATATCTTCTTGTTACACACCATCTCATTTTACACTTTATTGATTCATGCTGTCTCAGATGTTGTATTTACATACACAGCTAGCTGTCTAGGACTTCTGTTAATTTACATGTTTACCCTATTGATTTATTGAGTGCAATCTGCAGCATATTTCAGACAATGAGCAGACCACAACATTGACTCTTAATCTGGGTAAATCACAACATTAACTAATGGCTGCAAGCTATGCTACAAAGTACTGCATACTTATTTGCTTTAACTTGCTTTACCAGTTCAGCTATGCACTGACACATTAATAAAAGTCTGTGATGTCCCAGGTATTTCATACCTGACTGTTAAGTCTGCAATATTTGTATTTACTTTATTGTATTATCAAGTTATGCATTGCGTTAATACTTTATTGATATTCTTACATACCATGCACTTGCCTCATCCTGGCCAAATGCATGGCATGGAACAGGACATTGAAAGCCCTCTCTTCTGCAGCTGTGGTAAGATAAGGGAACCATTATGCATACCAGTTTTGCACAGATTCAGCTTGTATATTTATAAATTACTGGAAAACGTACTTACATATCTGTGGGGTGCACCCATCCTTTGCTTCTTGGATCCAGGTATCCAAGGTTCCCCTCTTGCTTTGATATAGATCATCCTAATGGTGATAACACTGCTCATCAGTGTGGGGAGATACCAGTTGCGCTGGTCAGGTCCATGGCCAAACTATTCCAGGGCTCAGACTTATACTCTGAGCCCTAATAGTCATCCTGCAGCAGCCGGGGTCCATAGTAGTCTACCAGGAGTCCAAAGAAAATCCTGGACTCCTGCACACCCTACTGTTGTGCCTTAAAATGCACACCTTCCTCCATGGCAGCAGCCATACCCACAATCAAGATCAGACTCCAAGGAATAATTTGAAATTCCTGCCTATTGTTCTTTAAGTAGGCAGCATTCCTGCCATTGCATGTCATACTGTAACTTTCAAAAACAAGTCACGTCACTTAGCATCATGCAAACTCCCAGAAACCATGTTTAAGCAAAGCTTAGCAATACACAAACAAGAAAAGACCATTGACCAGTTTTAAGCAATGAATAGCATCGTGCACCCTTTTCTAAATGTAACAATTATTGAATTTAAAGTCAACCAATGTTTCAGTCACCTGACACAGTTCACAGCAGTATATGCAAAAAGTATTACTGCCCAGGACTTGAACCGATATGAATATAACAGCACAGAGCCAAAACAAGGAGAAATCTCCACAAAAACCAAGCCCATAGATGAATTAACACACCCGAGTCTGCACAATAGAGTGAGAAATCCATACCATCAAGATGAAAAGATTCAGCATGCGCACATCCACTAAATAAAGAACACAAAACTCAGTTTCTGCTAATAAGGAACACTCTACCATAAAAGTAACAGAATCATAAAAAAGGAAAGAAAATAGCATCTGTAGTAAGCATACGAGTGAAAAAAAATCTATTTCTCTTTTCATTCTCTCCATTCCCTTCCTTATCCCCTTTGCCTTTTCCACTCTTATTTCCAAATAACTAGATGGATAAAGAGAAACAGTAAGGGATTGAAATGGTATGCAAATGTGAGGATCAGCAATTGTTTTATTGACAAATCACTCAAAATGATAACGGCATGAAAAACTAAGCAAGCTAGCTATGTATTTCTAAATGTTTAAAAATACATAAGTTTAAACTAGGTTTTTGAGTTCTGTATTTATTATAATTTCATCATGATTTGACTTCTTATTTATAGTTATAATTCAAATAGAAGTGAGCCTTTAAATCAGTTTACATGCCATTGCCCTTTAACCTTGTATGCTTAGCGTTTGAGCTGTCTTCTTCCTATGTGAATGACATTGATCATAACTCACTATTTTTTCTCTGCTAGAATATAAAGAAAGCATGTGACTTCATTGGGAAACATCAGTAGATTCCAGCAGCATAAAAAGAAAACTGCCAAACACCAAGTTTTTTCAGTAAAAGTAAGTGCACGAGCTAACACAATTTAAATTTAACAAAACTGATACTCGCAGCTCCACCAGAGCATTCAAAATGCTGCTTCCCCTTCTTCACACAAAGCAGCAGCCAAAGCAAATCAACCATCTCTGCCTTTCTTCTCCCTCCAATTCACAATGCCACTCCAACACTATACACAAAAAAATCAATGTAAAAGAATATATAAGGGAGAAAAAAACAGCACCACCAGCAGGTACCAAATCCACCACAAAATCTCCCAAGAGGATCAGCAAACGAAATGAACAGGGTATAAATCAGAAGACACAAGTACTAAATCTAAATCATTACAATGAAACACACCATCACACAACCAGTCAATCACTCTAATTTTATATTCAAATTTAAGGCATCAAAGGTAAATATATTTCATATTTATTCAGCATTCCTAGATTTCAATCAAATCACCCAAGAATAAATAATAATAATAACTAACATGGATCTCAAGTATGAGACCAAGACGCTAATATAACATATGATGGGAACAAACTAAACTAAGCTAAAGTAACGCTATGAATACTTAGCATAGCTATAATCATATGACAACATTATAAAAGAAGAAATAAAATAAAACTTGGTTATATAAAATAATTAATATATCCATAATGATTATATATTAAGTGGAGTTATTAAATATTACGCTTAAGTAAAACTAAAATACCTGATAGAAGTGTGCATCCATGTTTCCTTCTTTGCTGTACTTTTAAAGGAAATGAGTTAGCGCTTTTAAAAAAGATGAGTAAACTTTATCATGAGAAATAAAAATATAATGATATACTGATGGTTAATAATAATAATAAACAAGCGAAGTTAAATGCTATTTTTCCTTTAGTTTGTTTTTCATTAATCTTCTAGCCATTTCTCTCTGCTTGTCTTTTCAAGGAGCTGTTGTTCCAATCTGTTTCTTCAAGTTTGCTCTGGTATTGTATTAGTTTTTTAGGAATGGCATAACAAAGTCCAGGTCTTCAAGGAATTTGGTTTCATCACAGAGAAATATTTTAAGTCTGTCAGGAAAAATTATTTTAATCTGTCTTTTTGGGTTCTTTTATTAAATGTAAAAAGCATTTTCTCTTAGACTTCACAGCAGAAGAGTAATCATTGTCAAACCTTATTATCCGGTCTTCTATCTTGAAAGGAGATTTGGACTAAGCTGTTTTAAAGATCAATTCTTTGTCCTGAGATGAAAAAAAAAATCTAACAATAGTAGATCTCACTAAATGATTGCTTTTTGGTGAAGTGTAACCAAAGATATGTGTGTTGTTTCTATACCATACGACATAACTTCAGGGAGATCTAAAGTTTGATAATATTAACATGCTTTCTCCTTCTATCTTTTCAGGCAAACCAAAAATATGAATGTTGTTTCCTGAGACCTGTTTTCCCAACCATCTATTTCATTTAACAGGACAATATTTTGTTTCAGTAGGAATTTAATATTGTTTTTATCTTCAGATAATCTTCCATCCATGCCATTTAGGGCATCTTCTTTTCCAGATATTTGAGATTTCTGTTATTTTAAATTCTTGTGTATTTTTTCCATTTGCTTTGAGCATTTTTCTTTAAAGTTATAAAATTTATTGTGGATTTTGTCTGTTTTCAGAGAAAGTTCTTATATGTTAGTAAGAGTAGACTGAAGTTCTTTTTTCAAGGACAAGTCCTGTGAGTTTATTTTTGTGTGACTAATTTCAGGAATACAATTTCCAGGTAAAAAATTGACATGAAAATAACAAGTTGTAGCATTTTATTTTTGATAATCTCCAACTTTAAGTAGCTATAGCCACTCAAAAAAATCAACTAGGATAACTTATGAATACAATTTCCTGTCAGAAATAGAACTATAGAAGCAGAGCAGGAGAAATCTACTGCTAGCCTGTCAGGATCCTAGCCACTCCCTCCCTTTATTTAGTTATTGATTACATGAATTAGTTTCTCTTTATCTATATATATTGAAATGCATTTAGTTATTTTTCTAATGTTCCCTACTTAACATTGGTTTGCTTGAAATTTATTTGGTTTGCAAATTGCTTTATGACAAATGATTGAATTGAATTGAGTATTAATTGTAAGAAATTCAAACACCAGGATTCAACAAGCTTCGCATGGCATGCAGGAATAGTGCAGGAGCTGCTGGAGGCAATATGGCCACTGTGCGATCCAGGAATAAGCTCCCAGGACGTGCACAAGCGTTTCTGCACTATTGCTGCATGGACACAGCTCCTGTATGCAAATTACCCCATTTGCAGGTGAAAAACATGCAAATGAGGTGAATTTGCAATCCAGGAACCTGGTCACTGGCTGTGCAGGACTAGTGTAATCTGCAAAAATGTACTCAGTTAGTCACCGAGTACATTTCTGCAAACTACAAAACGGAGCCATGACAGCTCCAAATAAAGGGTGTATATAATGTGGAAAGCATGCCAATGGCTAAATATATGGCCATTGGCATGGAAAACAGTTGCATAAATAAAAAAAAAATAACTTTTATTTTTTTAGCCGATTTCGGCTGTTTAAGCTTAGGGCAGCAGCACTCAAATGGGATAAGGCTGAAAAAAAAAAAAAAACTAGAAATAAGCATTCTATCCACAATCACAATTTTGCCATTATACTCAATGACAGGCAGAAGACAACATGGCCAGTGAATAGTGGCTGCTAAGGGGGAAGGCTCAGTGTGGGACTTGTAACTAGGCATTAGCAGGCAATCCTATGCAAATGAGGTGAATGATACTTAATCCTAGATTCCCCCCTCATGGCTAGCCTGCACCCAACCGTGTCGGTGCAGGAAGAGCATGGTGCAAGCCTAAGAGCTAGCTGACATCCTAGAGGGGTGTGTCACGCATACTGTAAGCTTACTGCAGCCCTGTGGCTCAGGTTTGCCCTTAGCTTAGCAGAGCTAAGCAAAGGGGTGTGTCTAAGGCTACCTAGCACTATTTACATTGCCTAAACAGGTGTGCGCACCGTGTTTTAAAGGGGGATAAAAAAGTAAACCAGGAAATAGCAGCTCTGTGCACATCTGGGTACTGTGTTTGTGTGGCGTGTTCCTGGGCTTAAACAGGAAGGCAGCACTATAGGGTGGACAGGGACCTCCTACAGCAATTTGTTGAGCTGTGTCAGCCACACCTCACACACAGAACCAACAGAGGGGAACCCATTCCAGTGGACACCAAGGTATGTGTAGACCTAAGAATACTAGCCACAGGTACCTTCCAAAGGCCAACTGGGGATATCATGGGGATCTCACAGGTATCAGTGACTAGGGTACTCTACCAGTTCCTGGATGCCATGTCAGCACATGCCAGTGAACACATATATTTCCACAATAGCCGTGAGGCGTTGGCCAGCAATATGCTTCACTTCCACCAAATAGCAGAATACCCTGAGGTAGTGGGTGCTATAGACTGCACACACATTCACATCAAAGCACCACCTGGTGAGTGGGGTAGGGTCTGCATCAACCACAAGGGCTTACCCTCCATCAACTGCCAGGTTGTGTGCGATGCCCAGGGCATTATAATGAATGTGTGTGCTGGCTGCCCTGGAAGCTATCACAACTCCCACATCTGACAGCTGATGCAGCTGTACCAGAGATTTTCCAATGGGGACATCCCTTATGGCCACCTAGTGGGGGATGCTGGTTATGCACTGGAGCCGTGGCTGATGACACCCATCAGAAATGCAAACACACCTGAGGAAGAACTTCATAATGAGGAACACGCACAGACCAGAATCATAATAGAGCATGTGTTTTAGATGCTCAAGTCACAGTTCCAGTGCCTGGACACATCTGGTGGAGCCTTGCAGTACTCACCAGCTACATGTACCCAAATTGTCATCTCATGTACCATGTTGCACAATATGATCCTGCGGAAACAGCTGCAGCAGGAACAGCATGGGGCAGAGCCACATAGCCCCCAACCATTGCCAAGGCCTGCACAGGTACAGAGTGACATGGAGGTGGAACAACTTGAGCCTGCACAAGTAGGCAGAAGGAGGCATGCCCAGTATGCCCAGGCCATGGCAAAGAGGTGACGCATAGCACATACACTGACACAGTAGGAACCCAGGGAATTAAACCTCTCTCTAACTCGCACATACAGTAAAAGGGATGCCAAGCATGACACTACTTGTGCTTAACCATGTATAGAGAGTGTACTATGTGCATCCAACATAGTCAGCCCTCCAGCACCATGCTCAATACTGGCCCAGCCACAAGGTAATTCCCTCTCCCAATCAATTGCTGAATAGAGTAGTATGTGTTGTTACTTGTACCTATGGTATGGATGTAAGCATGCAAGGGAATCAGGTGGCTGAATGGGATGCCAGCAGATAGTAGACACCTATAGTGGCAGCATGAGATCTGCATAAAATACTGGTGTCACCACAGTAGCCAGTACTAGACAAGGTGACAAATCTCACTGCAAGAAATGTGCTGGGCCACATATGTGTGCATAGGGCACACATGCCAGTCAGGGTGGCTCACATACCCAACAATAGTCTCAGCCAGCAGGACAGGCATAGACAAACACAAACAAAGGGTGTGCTAAGGCCTCTGATTGTTAGCTATGGAGAACATCCTCCCCCCAGACCTACACATACAGACTACAGCAGGTCAGACAGTGGGATGTTAGTTCTGAAGAGTAAGAAGTCTGAAACTGAAATGTAGGTCAATCAAACCTAAGACCTGTGGTACACTGATATGTCTCTAGTCACCATGAAAGGTCAGAATACAGAATGAAATGGAGTACCTGAAATATTAGTACAGTACAGTCATAGCAAATGTTTACAAGTGTCAGGTGTGCCCCCCAGTCCTATGTAGAAATGTAGTAACATGTATGTGTAGGTATAATAACAGTGGATCACAGATTACCTGAGCTGGCCAAACTAGCAGTATAGATTGTAGCATGGGTACAATATGCAGGGCAGTGTGTGTTAGGTTGGTGTGTGTTGCATATTGTGTGAGAGTGGTCAGTATGTATGCATGGTGAGGTTTGTCCTGGTGACCATTGGCCAGAACTGCCAATGACAGGGCCAAGTTCTCATAACTGCAGTGCCAAAAACAATTCTTCCCAGCAAAACACATTCCAGCAGGAAGCCATAGTAAATGTATGGAAGTAATATGTGTCGCCATCTGAAAGATGGACATGGCATGAATGTGGGCCCAGACATTCAAGTAGTACAAAGGGTGAAGTACCCCAGAAAGATAGTGTATAATATGTAACTGTCAAATGGACACACCCTTGGAATTGTACATACAGGTTAGCAGCACATTAGTTGAACTTGTAGTAGGGAATACCAATGTTGTCTGGCCAAACACTGGCAGACCACAAAGGTCACACATATGAAGTTTTGAGAAACAGCTGATGTCCCTGCACAAAGCAGCATAAGTGGAATGCCCCATGCATATCTGTGAGTCAGATGAAAATAGTGTCCATAGCACATATGCACCCGGCTCACCCCATCATCACCCACAAGTACCTCTCCAGTCTTATCCCTGCTGTTGGGAATGAGTACAATATGACTCCCACCTCTGTATGGCAATAGCCAAAGAATGCAGCATGCAGAACAGGTGTGCCATGCAGGTGTGTCCCTAGCTGTAAGCAGCACCCTGCCAGCATCCACACCACTGGAACAATAATGACAGAAAGTATTGGCATTAACACCTTGCACGCCTACCTTGTCACCTCAGGGGAATATAGTGTAATGCAGTCTGGGACTGTAGGAGTGACACAATCCAATGGCCTGCTACAGCTGGCTTGCATCACGAGCAAATGGCCTACAGTCCTCTTCCAATGGCCTGTGTCTCATCCATACTGTCAATGTATGTTATGTCATGGACTCCCAAATAACAACATAACCCAGTCCACAGAACCCAAATGCAAGGCCATGTGGACAAATCCCAGTAACATGTCCACCATATTCCCTGCATGAGCTGTGGACCAACACTAAATTACTGCTGGGATGAAATGATAACTATAGGGAACATATCAGATAATGTTTGCAAAATGTTTGGAAGAGGATAGAATAATAGAGGGGGGTAGGAGCATGGGCGGCATGGAGTGTGTGAAGTCCGAAACTCAGACGTGTGTGCATCCTATCCCTGCCTGCAAGCACAGGAATGGGTGGCTACAATCCTGCTAGTAAATCACAATGTGAAGGGGTAATGTCCAGAATTATGACCCCTGCTACTGGGAAACCTGTGTGAATCTGTACCACTGTGAGGAATGGTCACAGCAGGATGTGGCTATACTGTCACGTTGATCGATGTACAAGCATGGGATCTTCAGCCGCCACTGTACCAAAGTGCTGAACCATTTACACAGACTCAGCAGCAAGTGTCTGTGGCTTCCACTCCAGAATGGCATGATTCAGGACACAGCCGCATTCACCCTGTTTTCCCCAGGACATCACTGCAAGCAAATATGTATACCTGACAGTACTTGATGACATAAAACAGTGTAAAACAGTACATATTTCTGAATATATCAGCAAACATCAAGATCATGTTGCAGAAGCAGCACAGACACAATTACCTACAGCAACCCACTATCCTTTGCCCATTTGACCCCATATTGTCAACCAATCTACAGATATCCTGCAGAAACAGGTTGCTAACTGTAGGTGCAGAACACAAAAGCCTGCACTGGAGTACAATCTACTGGAATTGATTCACACATTCAATACAGAAGGTCATACTGGGCATGCTCCCACACTTAGAGAAATGAAGGCCATGTCAGACAACAAAATACTGAAAGGTCATACTGGGCATGCTCACACACTTAGAAGCCCATGTCTGGCAACAACAGAGGACTATACATATCTGACCGTTACAGATGTTAGTGCACACACTCCTCAGTACACACCAGTCATGCTTTGCACAGACATTGGATAGGAATACATACATATATTCAAGGAGATCACACTATAATAGGCCAAAATTACACATACATAGATGTGTGGAAGAGAGTGACAGACAGTGACAAAGACCCTCCCATCATGCGGCCTGTCGCACCCAGCACACGTCCAATTGGCTAAAACCACATGATGTGTAAATGTCAATCAGCATAGACATTAGTCTCTGGTATTCCTCAGCACTATAGTGTCTGTGGTGCTTGTGCTAACTGTGTGACATGACTGTATACATTAGTAGTCATCTAGCAGTTATATACACGTACCTGTGGAATATAAACCTGTGTGTGCTTGAGTGTTGTGTGTCTGCCTCAAGATGAATGGGTTATGACCCATGCACACACACTGCACTCCTCATTGCCCTACTATGGCAAGCCTGCTGATGTCTTCACCTTTAAATACACCTTTGGGAAGTAGTAGCCCAGTAATCTCTGAGGCGTATCCTATAAATTTGTAATACTGTAGTGCAACATGCTAGTTAGATAGGAGTTCTAATCCCAGACATGGCACCTGTGTGTGTGTGTCTGTGTAGGGATCAATATTTCTGAGGCCATTCACGCTCACTACAATTTAAATGCCCTACTTTGGCAGGGCTGCTGATGTCATTTACTTGGAAATACATCGTTGGGGAAAGAGTAGCCCAGTAATCTCCATGGTGTGTCCAATAATGGTGTAATGCTGTAGTGTGATGTACTAGTTAGGTAGGATTTCTAATCCCAGATATGGCAAGTGTGTGTGTGTGTGTGTGTGTGTGTGTGTGTGTGTGTGTGTGTGTGTGTGTGTGTGTGTGTGTGTGTGTGTTTGCCTGTGTAAGGATCAATGCTTTTGAGGCCATTCACACTCACTACAATGTCAAATGCCCTACTTTAAAAGGGATGCTGATGTCATTCACATTGAAATACACCTTTGGGAAAGAAATAGCCCCATAATCTCTGTGGCATGTTCTATAACTGCATAATGCTGTAGTGTGATGTACTAGTTAGATAGGGTTTCTATTCCCAGATATGTCAACTATAGAACTTTGTTTGTGTGTGCTTATCTGTGTATTGAACAATGCTTTTTTGAGGCCATTCACAGTCACTACAACCTCCATTGCCCTACTTTGGCAAGCCTGCTGATTTCATTCACTTTGAAATACACCTCTGGGGAAAAAGTAACCCAGTAATCTCCGTGGTGTGTCCTTTAACTTCGCAATACTGTTGTGTGATATAGTAGACAGGTAAGAGTTCTTTTCCCAGATATGGCAAGTGTAAATGTTTGTGTGTTTGTTTGCCTGTGTAGGGATCAATGCTTTTGAGGCCAGTCACACTCACTAGAATTTCAAATGCACTGCTTTGGCAGGGCTGCTGATGTCATTCACTTTGAAATATACCTTGGGGGAATGATTAGCCCAGTAAGTGCTGTGGTGTGGGCTCTAACTGCGTAATGCTGTAGTGTGATATACTAGTTATATAGGAGTTCTATTCCCAGATATTGCAATTGTGAAATTGTGTGTGTGTGTGTGTGTGTGTGTGTGTGTGTGTGTGTGTGTGTGTGTGTGTGTGTGTGTGTGTGTGTGTATGAATCAGTGTTTTTGTGGCCATTCACAGTCACTACACACACCTAAAAATGGAGAGCATTGATAACTGTGCAGTAACAGAGACCTGATCCAAGGCTCCAGAGAGCACCCATGCAATACCAGGTACAGCTCTCACCACACCTGTTGGCCACCAAACCAGGACCAAAACAATAAAGGTGGAGAAGTGTCCATATTCACACCAACAGGCTACTTACCCAAAAAATGTGTCTGAAATACCCCCGGTGCAACTAACAGTAGGTTAGACTGCATTCCAAATTGTATAGCATGCTACAGATCCCCCACCATGCCTCATGATTCCCACTACAACTTTTGAAACATACTGTGAAATATTATGATACAAGTAAATACCCTAATACTTGATGACTTACACTACCCTGCCATTAACTGGAAAAACTACTTGTGTACCAATACATGTGTCCAATGGTTCTTGGAAGTCATAATTTCCAATGCCTTGGATCAAGGAACCCATAGTCCCACCAGAGGCTCAAATATCCTAGACCTGGTTTTTACCAACATGGGAAATCAATGCTCCACACATATGGTCACCCCATGGGTGGTCAGGTCTGCCCATGAGATAATCACCCTTAACATCAACATCCCTTCCCCACACGCCAGTAAGGAAACCTCTGTAGCACACATCTCCAAAGCCAACGTCATGCTACACACGTCAGATGAGATTAATGTCATGACACCCATGCATATGCGAACTGAAATGATGACTGCTGAATCCTACATGAAGGCATTGTACGAGCACATCCACTTGTGCATGAATCGTGCCATCAAATATAGAACCAGGATGCTACCCACCAAGAAAAGGAAGCCAATGTCGTGGCCCCCTGCCATAAACATACTGTACAACAAAAGGAGGAAACTGTTGCAGAAACGGGGGAATTTCCAGGATGCAAAATACTCCCTTACCAGCCACATTAAGAAGCAGAGATCCCTCATAACATCCAACACAGCTAGTTACAAACATAATATAGCCTAAGATGTCAAAGACAACTTCAAGTCGTTTCATAGCTATGTGAGGAATCTAAATGGCAATGCTCAGATGTGCTCTGAGCTACAACAGGATGGTATTAAATATACTGCTCCTAGGGATATTTCCAATATCCTGGTAGATAGATTCAGTGCCAACTGCACCCCACTTCTACACCCAAAAAGGCCCATCTCAACACAGAATGATTGCCAGATTCTGGTAATAATGGCCACATAGGCAAAACCACACTCTCCAGAGCTATGACAACAGCAGCCATGGGACCAGTCAACATCATGGGCTGTGTACTACATGAGCTACAAACTGAACTTCCACCTCACATACGTGCCACATCTAATCATAGCCACACCTCAGGCTTTGTGGCCACTGTGTGGTGCACATCTACAGTTATCCCAATCCACAAGGGGGATCCACCTTGGATCCTGGGAAGTACAGCCCCAGCAGTATGGCATGTCTGATCTGCAAGGCCATGGAATGTATTATCATGGAAATGAAAACAAATAAATTGGCAACCTACAATCACTGGACCCCAACCAGGTTGAGTTTGTGAAGGGACGATCATGTCACCTCAACCTGATTGACAACTGTGAATCCATCTCCAGAGCTGTGAATGAGGGTAAGGTGGTTCACACAGCCTATCTGGACCATGCCAAGGCCTTCGACACCATCCCCCAGTCTGTAATCATAGATAAATGTATCAAGCTGGCCATTAATCCCTATGTCACTCAATGGGCTGCCAACTGCTGTAATGGCAGTACCCACACTGTAAATGTAGGTGACTCCAATCCCAGCCCCAGACAACTGACAGTTGGAGTACCTTAGGTTTCAGTCCTGGCACCACCCTTGTTTGGCATCTACTGCTCTGAAGTACAGTCCAACAGTAAGGGACTCTGGCAAACAAAGGTTGAAGATGACTGCACACTGGGAGCCACTACTGAATCCCCACATGATGTGGATATTCTACAGAAGGGCCTTACAGAAAGACATGCTTGGTGCCTGTGCCATGGCCTCAAGAACAATTCCAAGAAATTTATAGTTATCCCCTTTGCGAAAGGACATGTACCTGTGAAGTACCACATAGGTGGCAATACACTAAACACCTAAAGTGTGATAACAGACTTAGGGACACAGGTGGACAGTAGTCTCATCTTTGATAACCACATCACCACAACAGTCAGGAAACCCACCTATGTGGCACACCTCACCACTAAGGGCTTTACATCCAGGAAAAGGAGGCCATTGTTGCACTGTAGTCATCTCTCAGTAGATCCAGTACAGTCTACAATGGCCCATTACATATGTACCTCATAAGACATCTGCAACAACTAGAAAGGCTGCAGACATACCTCACAAAATGAATCACAGGCCTAAACCAGATTCCCTATGCTGACCATCTGAAATTCATCCAGCTATACTCTGTCACATATTGTGTTTTCAGAGGCGACTTCTGCTTAACATACCTTGCCATGTCAAACCCACAGCTGTTGGACATGCTACACTTAGAGAATTCCAAACCCTCACAGCCACATGCTCCAGGGATCCAAATCTTGTCATCACAATGAACTATACATGCTAGAGGGATGTATTCCTGACCCAGAGACTCCCTAGACTCTGGAATAGACTGCCCATACATATCAAGCAGAGTGCCTCTTTGGCTCTCTTCAAAAGGAACCTGAACCAATGGATGGGCGATATGAAATTTACCCTGGGGATCATGTCAGCTGCCCTGCTAGACAGGGGTCCCGGAAGTAGATATTGTGGGAAGACATAGCCAGGGAATTTTCATGTCTAGGCATGTATAGACCCTAGGCCTGATTGCCTAGTATCAGCCTCTGAACCTATGAACCTATGAACTACACTTTCCACTGCCCAACCTTGGCTAGGTTGCTGATGTCATTCACCTTAAAATACACCTTTGGGGAAGCACTAGCCCAGTAGACTCTGTGGCACATACTATAAATGTGTAATGCTGTATTGTGATGTACTATTTAGGTAGGAGTCCTAATCCCAAACATGGCAAGTGTAAAGGTTTGTGTGGATGTTTGTCTCTGTAGGGATCAATGCATTTGAGGCCATTCACTGTCACTACAACTTCCATTGCCCTATGTTGGCAAGCTTGCTGATGTCATTCAAATTCAAATACACCTTTGGGGAAGGAGTAGCCCAGTAATCTATGTGGTGCATCCTATAACCGTGTAATGCTGTAGTGTGATATACTAATTTGGTAGGAGTGCTATTCCCAGAAATAGCAAGTTTAAATGTTTGTGTGTGTTTGCTTGTATGTGTAGTGATCAATGCTTTTGAGGCCATTCACACTCACTACAATTTCAAATGCTCTACTTTGGCAAGCCTGCTGATGTCATTCACATTGAAATGCACCTTTGGGGAAAGAGTAGTCCAGTAATCTCCATGGCGTGTCCTATAATTGTATAATGCTGTAGTGTGATATACTAGTTAGGTAGGAGTTTTATTCCCAGACATGGCAATTGTGAAACTATGTGTGTGTGCATGTGTGTGTGTGTGTGTGTGTGTGTGTGTGTGTGTGTGTGTGTGTGTGTGTGTGTAGAGGAATCAATATTTTTGTAGCCATTCACAGTCACTACTCACACCTAAAAATGGAGAACATCAATAACTGTGCAGTAACCTGATCCAATGCTCCAGAGAGCATCCCTGCAATACCAGGTACAGCTCTCGCCAGACCTGTTGGCCACCAAACCAGGACCAAAACAATAAAGGTGGAGGAGTGTCCATATTCACCAAGGATATTCACACCACCAAGCTACTTGCCCAACAGAAGGGGTCTGAAATACCCCCGGTACAACTAACAGTAGGTCAGACTGCATTCCAAATTGTACAGCTTGCTACAGATCCCCCATCATGTCCCATGATTCCCATTATGGTTTTTGAAACTTACTGTGAAATATTATGATAGAAACACCCTTATACTGGGTGACTTAAACTATCCTGCCATTAACTGGGAAAACTACTTGTGTACGAATGCATGTGTCCAATAGTTCTTGGAAGTCATAATTCCCAATGCCCTGGATCAAGTAACCCATAGTCCCACCAGGGCCTCAAATATCCTAGACCTGGTCATTACCAAAATGGGAAATCAATGCTCCACAGCCCATCAGTGGTCAAGTCTGCCCATGAGAAAATCACCCTTAACATCAACATCCCTCCCCACACCCCAGTAAGGAAACCTCCGTAGCACACATCTCCAAAGCCAAGGTTATGCTACTCATGTCAGACATGACTAATGTCATGACACCCATGCAGATGACACCTGAAAGGATGACTGCTGAATCCTACATGAAGACACTGTACAAGCACATCCACTTGTGCATGAATTGTGCCATCCAATATAGAATCAAGATGCTCCCCACCAAGAAAAGGAAGCCAATGTGGTGGCCCTTGCCATAAACATACTGTACAACAAAAGGAGGAAACTGTTGCAGAAATGAGAAAATTTCCAGGATGCAAAATACTCCCTTACCAGCCACAGTAAGAAGCAGAGATCCCTCATAACATCCACCACAGCTAGTTATGAACATAATATAGCAAAAGATGTTAAAGACAACTGCAAGCCGTTTCATAGCTATGTGAGGAATTTAAATGGCAATGCTCAGATGTGCAATGAGCTACAACAGTATGGTATTAAATATACTGCTCCCAGAGATATTTCCAATATCCTGGAAGATCAATTCAGTGCCAACTGCACCCCCCTCCCACCCCCAAAAGGGCCCATCTCAACACGGAATGATTGCCAGATTCCAGTAATAATGGCCACATAGGTAAAGACCACACTGTCCAGAGCTATGACAACAGCAGCCATGGGACTAGTCAATGTCCTGGGCTGTGTACTACATGAGCTACAAACTGAAATGGAACCTCACCTACATGCCATGTCTAATCATAGTCACACATCAGGCTTCGTGCCCACTGTGTGGCTCACAGCTGCAGTTATCCCAGTCCATATGGGGGGATCCACCTTGGATCCTGGGAACTACAGCCCCAGCAGTATGACATGCCTGATCTGCAAGGTCATGGAATGTATTATCATGGAAATTAAAACAAAGACATTGGCAACCTGCAAACAATGGACCCTAACCAGGTTAGGTTTGTGAAGGACCAAGCATGTCATCACAACCTGACTGACAACTGGGAATCCATCTCCAGAGCTGTGCTCGAGGGTAAGGTGGTTCACACAGCCTATCGGACCTCGCCAAGGCCTTTGACACTGTCCCCTAGTCTGGAATCATAGATAAATGTATCAAGCTGGCCATTAATTCCTATTTCACCCGATGGGCTGCCAACTGCTGTACTGACAGAACCCACACTGTAAATATAGGTGACACCAACCCCAACCCCAGACAAGTAACAGTTGGAGTACCTTAGGATTGAGAACTGGCACTGCCCTTGTTTGGCATCTACTGCTCTGAAATACAGTCCAACAGTAAGGGACTCTGGCAAACAAAGGTTGCAGATGACTGCACACTGGGAGCCAATATTGAATCCTGACATGATGTGGATATTCTACAGAAGGGCCTTACAGAAAGACATGCTTGGTGCTTGTGCCATGGCCTCAAGATCAATGCCAAGAAATTTATAGTTATCCCCTTTGGGAAGGGACATGTACCTGTGAGGTACCACATAGGTGCAGTACACTAAGCACCTAAAGTGTGATAACAGACATAGGGACACAGGTGGACAGTGGTCTCAGCTTTGATGACCACATTGCCACAACAGTCAGGAAACCCACCTATGTGGCACACATCACCACTAAGGACTTTGCATCCAGGAAAAGGAGGCCATTGTCCCACTGTAGTCATCTCTCAGTAGACCCAGTACAGATTGCAATGACCCGTTACTTATGTACCTCATAAGATATCTGTCACAACTAGAAATGCTGCAGACATACCTCACGAAATGAATCACAAGCTTAAACCAGCTGCCCTATGCTGACCGTCTGAAATTCATCCAGTTATACTCTGTCACATACTTTGTTCTCAGAGGCGATCTCTGCTTAACATACCATGCCATGTCAAACCCACAACTGTTGGACATGCTACACTTAAAGAATTCCAAACCCTCACAGCCACATGCTCCAGGGATTCAAATCTTTTCATCACAATGAAAAATACATACTGGAGGGATGTGTTCCTGACCCAGAGACTCCCCAGGCTCTGGAATAGACTGCCCATACATGTCAAGCAGAGTGTATCTTTGGCCCTCTTCAAAAGGAAACTGGACGATTGGGTGGGACATAGGAAATTGACCTGGGGGATCATGTCAGCTACCCTGCTATACAGGGGTCCAGGGAAGTAGATATTGTGGGAAGACATAGCCAGGGAATTGTCATGTCTAGGCACATATAGGCCCTAGGCCCGAAAGCCTGGTATCAACCTATGAACCTAGGAACTACAATTTGCATTGCCCAACCTTGACTAGGTTGCTGATTTCATTCACCTTGAAATACACCTTTGGGGAAAAACTAGCCTAGTAAGCTCCATTGTGCATGTTATAACTGTATAATGCTGTACTAGTTAGGTAGGCATTCTAATCCCAGATATGGCAAGTGGTAAAGGTTTGTGTGTGTACTTGTTTGTTTGAGTAGGGATCAAGGCCATTCACAGTCACTACAGCTTTCATTGCCCTACTTTGGCAAGCCTGCTGATGTCATTGACTTTTAAATACACCTTTGGGGAAAAACTAGACCAGTAATCTCCATGGCGCATGCTATAGCTGAGTAATACTGTAGTGTGATGTAATGTGATGTACTAGTTAGGTAGGAATTCTAATCACAGTCATGCCAGCTGTGAGACCTGGTGTGTGTGTGTGTGTGTGTGTGTGTGTGTGTGTGTGTGTGTGTGTGTGTGTGTGTGTGTGTGTGTGTGTGTGTATGTGTGTGTGTGTATGTGTGTCATATGTATCCTGCATGGAGGTAACTGTCAGTGTGTAAGAACAGGACTCATTGTGGAGTAGGTTTTGCAAATTTCTTATATTGCAACCCTATGATATGTTACAATGTCCATCTTACAAGGATAACAGATGTCAAACAGCAGAGAGGCTGGGGTAGACAATCCATACCCCTAGATGTGACATCATGGCTTGGCGAACAAAATAGGCAACCCTTGTATTACCCAGAGAACACTCTCCACCTATGTCTCATACACACACTCGGCTAGGCTACAGCCACTGTTTTGGTAGTTCCCAGCTTATTGCCCACAGATAGTAACCATGGTGTGATTGCAGAGTACTACAGAGGGCATGGTACCCTGTCCCATCCCTACAATAGGCAAATTAATGCATACAGTGCTCCTTCACTATGTTCCTCACAGGATGCCTGCAACAACTGTAGAGCCAGCAAATGTAACCAACAAAGGACATGCCATGCCTTATACACATGCCCTGTATGGACAGATGCCACTGACACCAGGGAATACCTGTATCATGCTGCCAGTGTAGGTGCAGGGTCAACCTGGTGTCCATTGCCAGTTCTCACCACATGAGGCCAGGAATGGCACATCTGCTGATAGCAATCTGTCTACACAACATGTCCTAGACACCACAGGTACACTTTCACATATCACAGAACATGCATTTGGGATGTATGCACATCCCAAATACCATCCATTTCATGGAATATAGAATACACACATGGCAAGCATTGCACAGCACTGGCCACCCAAAATAGTAACCCAGATGACTGGATGGTGAATACAATACCCACCTGTGTGGGCCAATCCAGACACTACACACCTGAGCCACACTGAAGACCATTGTCATGTGGCCTGATGCCAAGGTATACCCTTTACCTAGACTTGTACAGCCTTCTGGCACAGTCAACCATTACACACATGTGAAGCAATGTACCCATGCATGTCAGTACTGGCAAACCTGTGTCTGTGTGTGTGTGTGTGTGTGTGTGTGTGTGTGTGTGTGTGTGTGTGTGTGTGTGGAGTATAATGATTTGGACACCACACACACTCACTACACCTCCCATTGGCCTACTGAAGCATGACTTCTGATGTCAGACACCTTGACATACCCTTTGGCCATGTATCATCCTGATAACCCCTATGGTGCATGTGATACCTGCATATTACTGTATTGTGGAAAACTAGCTAGTTAGGAAGTCTAACCCTGACCCTGCCAACGATGATAATGTTTGTGTGTGTGTCCCTGAGAGAGTGTGGATGTGTTGACTTTGACACCTGTTCATGTGGACATGCACATGTACTACACCTACCTTATCCCTCCTTTATCACTGTTGCAGATGTCACTCACCATCGAATATACCTTTGGATAGCTTCCCAACATGTAAGCTCTATGGCACATGCAATAACTGCATAGGTATGTGATAGCCATACATAGTCAGGCAGGGGTTTGAAACCCCATACTGGTAAGTGTGTGACTGAAACATACTTAGGTTTTACTCTCCAACCCGCTCCCTGTCTTAATTTGTCTCTGTTTGTCTCTCTCACTCTCTCTCTGGTGGATGTGGAGAAGTACACCTGCTTTGCTTAAGCTGCAGCGTGTGTTTTGTAAGTGATGCTCATGATCAGCTGATGGCCGCTGCATGAATTGCAGTCCCCCTCTAGCTGACTGCATGTGGAACAGCTGTGGTAACATTCCCATAGCCAATTGCATGGAGAGACACTGCTATAACTAGGAACATCATGTGGGTGTTGGCCCTTTTCATTCACTGTGAGCAGGACATCATGCTGGTGTTTGGCAAACAGCATCACAGATGGTAGTGGGCAATACCTCTAACAACATACACTGTGTAGACAGGCCAACAATCAAGAGGGGGATGTTCCAGACATGACTACATAATGTAAGTGTTGCTCTTCTGCATTTGGAGTAATATTGGTTTAACAACGTGTGGATACTGCTGGTCTACATGATTTAATACCTGTCATGACAGTGTTATGCGTTTGAGGAAACCTCCACCTGTAGGGTTATCTGCAGACTGGCCAGTGTTTGGAGTGTTATGTTTCCTGTGTTACTCACAGATTACCTATCTTAGAACTGCAGAAGCATAGTCTGAGGATTGCAGTCAGGACATGGTGACAGCCATGAGAGTTACTGACTTCATATCCCTCATAGGACATATGTCACAACAAATCCTGTTATAACAGTAAATGTATGAGTGCATCACAGCAACATGCCACTATTGGTCCAATGTTTGTGCCTGCAGCCACAAGTCTGTCAACCTTTGTACATATGTCATGCAGTAAGAGGTGCATATGTTCTGTACACCATTATTTATTGACATCATACCTGATAACAAGCCAGTCAGATATCAGACTGCCAGACATGTTATGTATAGTAGGGGTTATATTTGAGGACATAACCTGGGCATTCTGTGGTTGTGTGTACAGTATTGGGGTCTGTGTACTTATGGTGAATGTCGACAGTATGTGTATTGCGAATACGTACCTTGGCCTGTGTACAGACTGTGGTATATGTCATTGGTCTTGGTCCTGTTCTATCTGATGTTACATGCTGCTCTAGAGTATGGTACCCTATCGGCTCACATGTTTGTAGGGCCAAACACACGTGTCCCATACCACAGACAGGCATTGGACCACATTGTGTCATGGCCCAGTATATGTTGGGTTAGTGTGTGAGTGGCACATATGAGTATGGTGTTGATCAGACAGTCCATACAGTGTAATATTAAGCTTGCGTACCATATGTGGCTGTGGCTGTGCTCACATTGGATGTCTGTTACTCTGTGCTGTAACATGCCTGTAGAGCCTGCTATATTTGCAGGTACATGTGTATTCCCCTATAAGAAATGTAGCCAGTGTTGTGGCAGTCTGCCTGTAGTTTGCACAGTGCTTTGTTACATGCCTAGCAGCTTAGTGTAATTACCCAGTGTGATGTTATGTTCAGATATTTGCTAGATGTACTGCTGCCAGGCTACCATAAATGTTGTGTATTTCTGACAAAGCAGTAAGATGCTGTACAGATGTATGTCACTAACTACTGGTTAGTATGTGGCCATGTGACCTCTGCACCACCATTAATGTGTCAGGACAGACAGGATTGTGTGAATGCATAAACTGTGTGGGCATATGTAGTCCAGTATTTACGTGATATACCCATCTACATGGCTGTTAACATCCACATTGTCAGGCTTGGTCCACATGTCTCGCACTAAGGGGATCTGTGTATACCTCTGGGCTGAACAAAGTGTGCCAGGCTGTCCACATATATTGGTCATATTTCTGCTGTAGTCCACAGGATCATTACTGTGATATCAGTGGTACTGTACTATGATGACCTTAGGATGTCTGTGAGTAACTGATGGCGTACATGTCAATAGCAGATGTGACCTCCCACACACAACACGCCTGTTAAGACAGTTCCTGTTACAGTAGCAACAGTCTACATATATACCTGCTATACATACATGACATCCCCTTGCACTAAGAGGTTGAGACTATTGGTGCTAAGGTATGACTTCCCTCCATGTTCTGGACATATGGTAAACATATATGTTTCTATACACATATACATATCTACATATATATATGGCTATATATATATATATATATATATATATATATATATATATATATATATATATATATATATATATATATATATATATATATATATATACATATACATAAACATGTATATACATATGCACATCTGTATATGTCTACACATATACATATATATAGATATATATGCAGATATAGTAATAGATATCTACATATATATCAACATATATATATATATATATATATATATATATATATAATATATATATATATATATATATATATATATATATATATATATGTATACAGATAACTCTACATATGGCCATATATATGATGCACTATACAGATGTTTATAAATACATGTATATGAATATATATGTGTATGTACATGTAGACATATATCTACATATGTATATGTATATATCCATATCCTTGTCATGTGTAAACATTACTGTTGTGTATACCTTCCCAGATGTATCACACACTATGTATCTGATATGTGTATATTTAAATATAACAACATATGTGATGCAACAGTAATATCACTAACAAGTACTATACAATTGTAGAACTCACAGCAATTGTTCAACACTATTCAATATGTTTACTGACAGATGTATTGGAAAAACAACAACTGTCTTCACAGATGTCATGGTGTAGTTGTTAACTGTTGTGACTATAGTGTACAGTGTCCTGGGTTCAGAACCTGCAAGAACTGCTTATTGTGTTGCTAGGTAGAACAAGAGCTGTTGGATACAGAGTTGTTAAGGCAGATTTGAGCAGCTTTAAGTGCGTTTGCATGGGTTTGTATGAAGCTAAGCACTGCTAAGGTACGGTTAAATGTACAGGCACTTACACCATGTAGGCTTTGCTTACCAGTGCGAAAATGTGCTTAGCTGTTATATTGCAGCAATGCTGACACCTGGTAAGCATGGCTCAGCCCTGGTAACAAGTGCTCACATCCCAGTCTGATAACATAGCAGGGTAATGACATCTGTAATAAGTGTATGTAAAGCCATGTAAATAATGTGCGTCTGTGTATTGTCATTACAGTAGGAAGGGGTGTGAGACTCCTGTCTGGGACACTTGAGTATACATGACCTGTACAACACTCTTATCCATGTGATCTACTAAATTTTACATCTACTACATAATATCTACTATGTTTTGCACTGTTATAAAGCTTTTTTATTGTTTCATTGCATTTATGTACTGTTTTATACTGTTTTAACTGTATTTTGCATTGCTAGATACTGTTTCATTACTTGAATTGCATGTTTACTGAATTACTTAACTGTAAACAGCTTTTTCATACTGAGAGTTGTAATTTCTGTTTGTGACTGCTCTATCCAAGCTTTTCTCTGCATTTTTGATTTTTTTAGGTTTCTGTGTTCTACAGCTAGGAACTATAATAGTGTGCATTACTATAATTGTCTGTTTACAGTTAAAAGCATTCTCTAGAGTCTGCTTGCTCCTTGATCTGTTTAAAATTTTCATTTAGTGGCTACAGCTAGGAGCTGTAATTTTTCCCACCCACCCTTCCCAGTGTTGTGGTGTTCTTATACTTGGTGGCTTTGCAGTTGCCCACCCATACTGTATATTTGATCTGTGACACTCCTCCCAGTCTAGTGTCATTAGTTCATTCAATCTAATAGAGAACATTTGTGAAGGCCAACCCACTCAGATTCTTAACGTTGAATTAACTTCTGTTCCCGCTTTCTCCATTTCCACTTTTATTGAAAAAATAAACAATTTTAAGCTTGCTTCCCCCCTTTCCTGTGGCAGGTCTTGTCCAGATACAGATTTGCTGTGTCCAAGACTGTTTGTGAGCTCCTGAGCCCTCCCCCCACTTAACTAGGGTTAGACTATTCCTGGTGCCATAAGGTCTGTTCTTCAAATTTTCCCTTGCAACTAGCCAGCTTTTTAGTTTTAGCACTCAGATCTCTTTCTTTGAGCTCAGCACTTGTTCAGAACTCATTGTGAGCACTAAAAAAAGTTACAAATTACTACAGCACTCAACTTTCCTCACTTATCTAGAGGAAAACAGTTTTTAGTACCTAATAAATTAGCACCTATTCAGGCATGTCTAAATGTCAGCTCTTGGTGTTTTCTCCTGTCTACCTGATGAATATGGGCATCTTGGGACAATGCAGCAATTGCCTCATGTACACAGACAACCCTCTCCGCCTATCACCCAACACTACGACCTGTGAGAGATGCACTTATATAGCCAAACTGGAAACAAAGTTCTCTTCACTGAAGACTGGACTAGACAGTCAACAGGAGAAGGTAAACACTTGCACCGCACCACACTCATCACATAGTCCCTTAAAACCTACACCACCAAAACACACACACAGAAGCACAAAACACACACCTACAATCATGGAGGCTCTCAATAAAAATCTGCCCAAACAACCGAGACCTCCAAAGCAGAAATGCAAGCAACCTCACCACCACAACCCAAATGACACATAGCCCACATACTCAGTGTGCCACTCAACTACAGCCTATAAGGCATAACATACCCAACACTCTGGTCATAGGTAACTCTATTGTCAGGCACACTGATGTTCTACTCACCAGACTAAACAAGGAAAAAGTTACTGTCAGCTGCCTGTCGGGTGCCAGGATCCACCACATAATGCACGCACTCAGATCACTCCACAACAAGTACAAATATGACTCTGTCATTGTCCATGTTGGTTGGTGTGAATTACCTAAGACATACCTCCATGGACTACATGAAAAGAGACATGGAGGAGCTCTCTGATCTTGTAGCCCAGGCAGGTATGACCCTAGCCCTGAGTAGCATCCTGCCATCACCCAGAATGATAGCAAAGTACAAGGACAAAATGTTTGACTTTAACAATTGGCTAAGCTTCTGGTGTCATTCTAAGGGAATCCAGTATCTCTCTGGCTGGGATGACATGATCGACAGACCACATTGCTTTGCCAGAGATGGTCTGCACCTGTCACCCTAGGGATACCAGATACTGGCAAAGGATCTTACCACCCCTATAGTGCTTTTTTTAGGCAAGGTTCAATGACAAATTCATCACCGTAACAGGTACAAGCAAGCAAAACCTGAGGGTAATGCTACTCAATGCTAGAAGTCTAAACCTCAAAATGCACTCACTCGAGGCACTCCTTAAAATGTAGAACATTGACATCTGTGCAGTGACACAGACCTGGTTCAAAGCTCCAGAGAGCACTCCTGTATTACCAGGCTATAATTCATATCACACCTTTCGGCCACCAAACCGGGACCAAAACACTAAAGGTGAAGGCGTGTCCATATTCATTAAGGATATCCACAACTCCAAGCTAGTTGCTTAGCATAATGCATCCGAGATTATCCAAGTTCAACTAACTCTGGGAAAAACTGCAATCCAGGTTGTAGCTTGCTACAGACCACCCTCCATGCCCGAGGATTCCCACTCCTCTTTTCTTGATACACTGGAAAATATTATGGTACAACCTAACACTGTAATAATGGGTGATTACAACTACCCTACCATTAACTGGAATAACTACTTGTGTACCAACTCTTTTGCTCAATGTTTTCTGGAAATCATCAATTCCAATGCCTTGGATAAACTTATCCATACCCCCACCAGGGGCAGCAATATCCTAGGCCTGGTCATCACCAAAATGGGCGACCTGTGTTCCACACCAGAGGTCAGCTCCTTGTTGGTCAGATCTGACCAAAAGCTAATCACCCTGGACATCCACATCCCACTCCCACCCCCTATCAGGAAAACAACCGTAAAAAACCTCTCTAAAGCCAACTTCACACTTCTTAAGACAGAAATGGCAAACTTCATGACACCCATGCAGATGGACAATAATAGAGGTATGACTGCTGAATCCTACACAAAAGCACTTTATAAGCACTTACACGAGTGCATGGATCATGCTATCCCTAACAGGACCAAGATGCTATCCTCCAAAAAAAGGAAGCCAATCTGGTGGTCTTCTGCCATAAATAAACTCTACAACAGAAGAAAGAAACTGTTGCAAAAAAGAGTAAAATCCCACGATTGGAGGAACTCCCTGGTCAACCTCAGTAAGAAGCTGAGATCCCTCATAAAATCCTCCAAAGCTAGTTATGAAAACAAAATCATCACTGATTCTAAAGGCAACCACAAAGTATTCTATAGCTATGTCAAGAATCTCAATGGCAAAACTCAGATCTGCTCTGAGTTACAGCACAATGACACTAAATATACAGAACCAACTGATATTGCCAACATCCTGGAAATAGGTGTTCATAGGTGTGTTCCTGTAATCACGGCTGCACAGGTAAAAACCTGACACTCCAAAGCCAAGAACACAGCATCCATGTGAACTGACAACATCACAGGCTGCCTTCTACATGAACTACAGAATGAACTGTCACCCCACCTAAGGACCATGTTCAATCATAGCCTCACATCAGGCTTTCTGCCCATTGAATGGCACACCACAACGGTTATCCCACTCCACAAAGGGGGGGGGCACAACAGACCCCGGGAACTACCACCCCATTAGCCTGATGAGCCTTGTCTGCAAGGCCATGGAACGTATCATCATGGAACTCATAAAAAAAGACATTGGTGATCTCCAAACTCTGGACCTCACACTGTTAGGGTTTGTAAAAGGCAGATCATGTCTCCTAAACCTGATAGACATCTTTGAAGTAGTCACCAAAGCCATAGATGAGGGTAAGGTGGTTCACACAGCCTATCTAGATCTCGGCAAGGCATTCAACACCATCCCACACTCTAGAATTATAGATAAACCCATTAAACTAGGTATAAGTCCCTATGTCACAAGATGGGTTGCCAACTGGCTTACTGACAGAACCCACACTGTGAAAGTAGCAGACTCCAAATCAGACTTCAGACCAGTGACAAGTGGAGTACCACAGGGTTCAGTCCTGGATCCTCTCCTGTTTGGTATCTACTTCTCTGAAGTACAGGCTAACACAGAAGGTCTTTGGCTAACTAAATTTGCAGAAGACTGCAAACTAGGAGCCATAATCGAAACTCCTAATGATGTGGACATCCTATAGAAGGGCCTCACTGATAAAGATGTCTGGTGTCAAAGCCATGGTCTCAAGCTCAATGCCAAAAAGTGCATTGTCATCCCCTTTGGTAAATACTCAGTACCCATGAGCTACCACATAGTCGGTAGTCTACTTAACACTGAAAGTGTGATAAGAGACCTTGGGCACAGGTGGACAGTAATCTCTCCTTTGGTAATCACATCACCACAGTGGTCAGGAAATCCTTCTATGTGGCACACCTCATCACAAAAGGTTTCTCATCCAGAAAAAAAGAGGTCATTGTTCCCCTCTACTCATCACTCATTAGACCCATTAAAGAGTACAATGCCCCTTTTGGTATGTACCTCACAAGACATCTACAACAACTGGAAAGGCCACAAAAGTACCTCATGAAGAGGATTACTGGCCTCAAACAGATGCCTTAATCAGACCAACTCAAAAAACTCCAGCTTTACTCCATCGCATATCGCCTACTCAGAGGCAATCACTGCCTAACATACAAAGCTATGTCAAACCCAGAGCTGTTGGACATGCTCCACTTAAAGAAATCCCAATCCCTCTGAGCTACACGCTCTAGGGACCTAAACCTTGTCACCACAATAAACAGAACATGCTGGAAGGATAGATTCCTGTCCCAGAGACTTCCCATACTCTGGAACAGACTACCTATCTATGTCAAACAGAGCTCCTCATTAGCACTCTTCAAGAAAAATCTTGATGATTGGATGGGTAATAGGAAATTCACCCCAGGGATCACTTCTGTGGTTCTGCTTGACAGGGGCACAGGAAAATAATTTTCTTGGGTGGCGAAAGCCAGGGTACCTTTTTGGCTAGGCTTGTATAGGCCCTAGGGCTAATAGCCTAGTACCTACCTATGAACCTATACAAGGGTAGTATCCTAGGTTATGTACAGTCACACTGGCATGTAATGTATCATGACGTTACTACTGTTCACAGTGCTTTCCCAAGCAAGAGTAGATTGCTAATTGTAGTACTGGCAACAGACACCCCTACATGTATAGATGGACTCTGAGCCCTCCCTGTCATGTTCCTGGTGTGTGAGCTGTGTCACATTATATAATGATCTGACATGTGGAAAATAACTGTAGATTACTGTCTGTATAGCACATGTCAGTGAGGACTGCCATCATGTAGTAATGGCATACCTATCAGTGTCAGACATCTATCTGTCAACACATTCATCATACTGCATTAGCTAGTTGGTGAGCTAATGTCTGTCAGTCCCTGTACAGATGTGCAGATGTCAGGTATCCATCTTGGATGCGTACAGGCAATCTATGCTTGACTGACACTGACATGTCTGCCCAGCTGTGTTATAACTGTCACAGATAGGACTCGACACCCTGTACACACCACATGCCATGGATACCTCCACTACACTACCACAGCCAACAGAACATGCTTGGGTACAGGTCTCCAAGACAGACACTAACCATGTTATGTAATACATGTTGCAAACATGTCAACTGGAGCACCTCACCGGCCATTTGCAGGAGGCACCCAGAGGATTGGCTGATGCATGTCACTCTCACCCTGAGGGTCACCACAGTGGTGTCTGTAGATAGATGGCCTGTTAGCACATGGCGGGTGGCATGATACCACTGTACACACATCCCCTACACTTTCCATCTCTCCATGGACAATAGCCAGGTACATACCTATGAACACCTGCACTGATGCACCCAAGTACTGACAAATGTGTACATGTGCATAACTGAGGATATCAGTGTCTCTGTGTTTGCAGACCTGAAGTTTAAATAGCCTGAGGCCCTTCACACCCACCGCACCACCCATTGCCATAGTTAGATGTGGCTGCTGCTGTACCAGACATTACATGTACCTTGTTATGCTCCTCTCCCTAAGGGCTACCTGGGCCTTGCAGTACCAGCACAACACTGTTGTACAAATGGGTTGATAAGCATGGGATACCCACTGAGTTCTGGCAAGTGTGTGTATGTGTGCATGTGTGTATATATGTAGGGTACAGCATTCCGAGGCCACATACTCCTATTACAATATGCATTGACACACAGTATTAGGGATAGTGATGTTGCTGCCCATAGGAGAGGCATGACAATGCATCACCCTACTATGCATGTGGCATCATCTGCATTAGATGAATATCCCTGTAGTAGCACTCTTGGGATGGACAAGGGGTTGTATTGCAGTCCTGGTCAATGTGTGATGGTGGGTATGTCAGAGTGTTATCAAAGGTTCCAGTGCATACAATACCCACAGTGGGGTGTGGGTGCTGGGTATACTGTCATTACACCATGGTACCCCCGGTACATGTTTCCATGTACCATTGTATAGTGACCACTGTCACCAACAACCATACAGCTAACTGATAACACTATCCAGCCCAATTATGCATGTGCTGTGTGCAGTCTACCTGTAACACATTGGACACACTGACAAGGTAGTTAGCACTGATAGGCCCAGGTCTCCCGGATGTGTGTCTGACTGTTATGTGTTTGTTAATGTGTATATGATGGCATGTTAAACTATGTATTGTCCATATACAACCATTACACCCCCCATTACCATACTGTACATACCTCGGGATGTTCTGCATGTAACATGTAACCTGGAACACACCCTATCCTAAACACTGTGTGGTGTATGCAATTAAAGCCACGCACATCAGTAGCACTACATACCTAGGTAGGGTCTAGTCCCAGTGTTGCCAAGTAAGAATGTGTATGTATGTGGAGGGATCAACTTCAGATTGCTGAATATACATATCCCAGGGGGTCATCTGTCCATGTAGCACAGGCAGGAACTTTTATACAGACCTGTAATGTGTTCAACTGTACCCAGGATATGGCACATCCATGGTGTCTCCACAGTGCCATACTCCTTGTGAGATATAACAGCAGACCATCCTCCTGCTGACACATGGACACCTAAAACACAAATAGATAACATTATGGAGACCACAATCACTCAGTGTTACTAACAGAGATAATGTATCAAGGCTGGACAGCTACATTACCTGACATGTAAGCATTAAACATTAAGGCTGAAAACATGTTACACCGCAGTACATTAGTACACTGTAGTACAGTCACCGTGTGCAGCAGAACCATATTAGCCTGTCCCTGCATCAATGTTATAGATGACAGGGATGTGGCACATGTATCATCATATGCACAGGGTGTGTTGTTGGTTTTCCAGAGATCTAGGGTGGGCCATATGTTTGACACCATGTGTGTGAGTGAGGGGTTTAAGTTACTGATATGGCCATGGTGATGTGGTGTGTGTAGGTATTGCCCTAGGTGTATTTGTATTGTTGTGGGTATGCATGCACACAGTTCTGCCATGTGGCTGCCCTATACAGGTGTTTGTTGGACAGCTGCAGACCATACTTGGCAGGATGTACAGTTCACCTCCTCCAGCCATTGACATGAGAACTGTGCCTTCCAGGGTTTCCACGGGCCCGTCCAGGTACAAGCCTCGATATGCTGCTCTCCCCTGATGATGACATATGTCTGCTGGAACCAGGTTCCTCCTTGTACTGGCCAAGGCCATGTGCATGTGGCCTGCTGTGGTGTGGTGTGGACAGCACCCCCCCTGCAGTGCTGAGGCTGGAGTGGCTTGGTGTCCTTGCACATCCACGTTGACCGCCAGATGTTGGTGTTGCTAGCCTACGTCCATGTGGCCATTGCACTAGTTCCACCACATGCTCTAGCATGAACAATCCATGGTTGAGGAGGCCCACCATATGACCCCACCATCTATCCATGACCTCTGTATAATAATGGAGGGCACCTGCAAGATCATGGATGTTGCCACTTACAGCTGTAAAAGCAGCCATCTGCAGCCTCAGACCCTGTCTGGTGTACCGTTCCATACGTGCCTGTGCCTACATGACAACCTGAAACATACATCTGGTGGTACCAGATGTGGCACTTCTGCCAGGGGCACGATGACCAGTGGCCTTCCCATGAGCCTATGTGGTACCCTGCCGGACATCCGGCTATGGCTGCTGTGTCCAGACACAGCAGTCATAGATACCACACTGTCCTGTGCACTGCCACCAACCACCAACTGTCACTCTGCTATGGCCACTGGAAATGGGGTATCTATAGGCACTGTGATTGTGTGCGGTGATGAGGTGCATAACAGGGGGATGTCAAATGATGGCACAGTTTCGGCCTCTGACAACTCCGCCTGTGCCTCAACACACACCTATCATAATTTTTAGTGTCTGTATGGACACCAACATCAGATTGCATGCAGGAGGGACCCTGATCCACCTCACCACCTGTAAGGGGAAAACAAGAAATGCACTTTAAGACCTGAACATCATTGCTTAACAGTACACATATACACACACACACACACACACACACACACACACACACACACACACACACACACACACACACACACACACACACACACACACACACACTGATATTCCACCATAATACCTACCTGTCCCTGAGTTTACAGACTGTCCCAAGTTTATTCTCTTAAGTTCCCCATCCTGCATCACACTTGGAAACCTACACTCATTAATACCAATCATTAATGTATTATTCTTCTAACTGCCTAGACAAGTGACCACAAAACATAACCTGTTACTCCATTACCTATTTGACTTGATTGGAGTTGGTTTTACAAGGATTCACTGCTGTCATCCAGTGTTCACCCTGGGTTTGTCCAGACATTGTGAGCATGACCCCATATGTTAGGGGCTACTAGAGTCCCTCAATAATGTGACGCACTGGAGTGTCATCTATTGCTCAGTAGATGCAAGATCTATTGCTCTATAAACTTATTATGTGGACAACAGTAATATTTGGTTACACTCATTGGTGTTGTCTAGTAATTCCCCAATGTATCTGTAGTGCTGCATACATGGTTATTCTTCCACCTGTCTGCTGATTTTAGTTTTAACAGTATACCTGATGTCTAGTTTCTATCTCAATGCATGTTTCCTGCTAGAGACCTTATTATACTATCAGCTGTCCTGAGATTACATATCAGACAAGTATTCCTGGTGTCTCATATGTCAGTCCATGTCCATGTACTGCACAATTCCAAAGGGAAGTTGAGACATATGAACAACCCCACATTCACACATGTGCATACATAGACACACACAAACACACACACACACATGCACACACACATCCTACATGCATCAACCCCCCACTACTCCACCAGATTGCACTTACAAACATACCCCCCCACCCCCAAACACACACTTACAGGTGAGGTTGCATGAAGATATTACACACAGAACACCCATTACCCATCTGTCAACATGCATAACATATGGTACTCAACAGCATGCAGTGCAGCTACAGTCAATCCATGCTAGCAACAGTATACATGTGTGTGGTGCATGGGCTGTGTTAGTAGTGATGCCTCTTCCCCTGGAAAACACTGCAACCACGTACACAATATTGCTGTGCACCCGTTCAGCACCCTGCCATGGACTGTGCACCATACCTCACAGGTATATACACCATTGCTGAATGTGTATTACTGTGTCAGTTATGTCTGCTCTGCTGCTCACAGCCCCTATGTGTTTGTCTAACACATACCTGGGATGATATGTGGACAGATGTGTGTAGCTTGTGTGTTACCTAACTCAAGGTTCCCTTAATTTGACCTGTTAATAGCAGCCTGCATTTAAATTGGAACCTGTGTTCTGAGAGACAGCCTTACAAGATTATCTGCAAATATACAGAGCTGAGTATATTTTTCTTTATTATAGAGTTTAATTGTTGCTTAGATACTGATCTGCAAATATAGAGCTGAGTATATTTTTTGGTTTTATAGTTTATACTGTTAGTGGTTGCTCAAATCTCTGCTGAAACTGTCTTCCCCACCCCCTCTCCCTTTTTTTGGTTTGTAGTTAAATTTGGTGGCTTTTGTAGTACCCGCCCCACTGTAGATTTGATCTAGGACACTCCCCCAGTCTCATCTCTTTACTGCATTCTGCCTAATAAACCCTTTCTGCACTTGCTTTCAGTCCTTTTTAATTTAATTGCATTTTTCAAACTGTGTGTGGTCTAATATTGCTACATACTCATGTGCTAGCTTGCACTGCATGTGAATTGTTTTTACTACTGTTTTTGCTACTTTTCTGTAAAAAAAAAAAAAAAAAAACTGTAAGCCTGTTTCCTATCTTTCCTGTAACTAGTGTTCCAGATACAGATTTACGTTATCCAGGACTGTTTGTAAACTTCTGAGCCCCCCCAAGCCTTTCTGTGTTGGAGGGATGCCTTCTAGCTTATAAGTGGGAGTGGTAAGCATTAGGTAAGCTGTCTACCACATAAGGAGTGGTTCTGGCCCAGAATTTGTAGTTATTGGCCATTTGGGCAATCTTCCAACTCTCTCAACTTTCTGATTTGAAAGCCTGCATTTGCACTTGTTTCTGTAACTCGTCTAGTGCAGATACAGATTATTAGTTTTAGAACTTAAATTTACTTATTCATACTCAGCACTTGTTCAGAACTTGTAAGCACTAAATAAGCCACTAATTACTATAGCACTCAATCTTCCTCATTACCTAGAGGAAAACAGTTTTTGTACTTACTTTTCTCACTGGCGTTGAGAAAAACAGCTCTTGTACTCACTTTCCTCACTTATCTAGAGGAAAATAGTTTTTTATTCAGGCATGTCCAAGGGTCAGCTCCCAGTGTTCTCCCCTGTCTATCTGATGAATTTGGGCATCTTGAGGCAATGTAGAAATTGCCTCATGTACACAGACAACCCTCTCCTCCTACCACCCAACACTGCAACCTGTGAGAGATGCACTTATCTAGCCAAACTGGAGGTAAAGCTCTCTCCATCCAAGACTGAACCTGACAGTCATGAGGAGAAGGTAAAAATTTGCACCACACCACACTCATCACATAGTCTCATTACGTCTACACCACCAAAATCCACACATAGAAACTCAAAAACATTCGCGGAGGCTCTCAATGATAAATCTGCCTAAGCAACAGAGACCTCCAAAGCAGAAACACAAGCAACCTGCATTCCCCAACACAACCCAAATAACACATAGCCCACAGACTCAGTGTGCCACTCAAACACAGCCAATAAGGCAAAACAACATACCCAACACACTAGTCATAGTGACTCTATAGTCAGGCACACTGATGTCCCACTCACCAGTTTAAACAAGGAGAAGGTTAATGTCAGCTGCCTGTCGGGTGCCAGGATCCACCACATAACCCACACACTCAGGTCACTCCACAACAAGTACAAATATGACCCTGTCATTGTCCATATTGGTGTGAATGACCTGAGATGTACCTCCCTGGACTACATGAAAAGAGACATGGAAGAGCTCTGCGATCTTGTAGCCCAGTCAGGTATGACCCTAGCCCTGAGTAGCATTCTGCCATCACCCAGAATGATACCGCAGTACAAGGACAAAATGATTGACTTCAACAATTGGCTAAGCTTCTGGTGTCATTCTAAGGGGATCCAGTATCTGTCTGCTTGGGATGACATGGTCAACAGACCACGATGCTTTGCCACAGATGACCTGCACCTGTCGCCCCTGGGATTCTGGATACTGGCTAAGGCTCTTGCTGCCCCTATAGTGCCTTTTTTAGGCAGGGTTCAAGTAACAAATTCACCACCATAACAGGAACAGGCAAGCAAAAACTGAGGGTAATGCTACTCAATGCTAGAAGTCTTAATTTCAAAATGCAATCACTTGAGGCACTCCTTAAAATGGAGAACATCGATATCTGTGCAGTGACTGAGACCTGGTTCAAGGCTCCAGAGAGCACCCCTGCACTACCAGGCTATAACTCATACCACACTTTTCGGCCATGTAACCTGGACCGAAACACCAAAGGTGGGGGGGTGTCCATATTCATTAAGGATATCCACACCTCCAGGCTAGTTGCTCAGAATAATGCATCCGATGTTATCCAAGTGCAACTAACTCTTGGCAAAACTGCAATCCAAATTGTAGCTTGCTACAGATCCCCCACCGTGCCCCAGTATTCCCACTCCTCTTTTCTTGATGTACTGGAAAATATTAGGGTTCAACCAAACACCCTAATAATGGGCAACTTCAACTACCCCACCATTAACTGGGAAAACTACTCATGTACCAACTCTTTAGCGCAACGCTTTCTGGAATTCATAAACTCCAATGCCCTAGATCAACTTATCCACACCCCCACCAGGGGCAACAATATCCTAGACCTAGACATTACCAACATGAGTGACCGGTGTTCCACACCTGAAGTCAACTCCTCGTTGGTCCGATTCGACCATAAGCTAATCACCCTTGATATCCACATCCCACCCCCACCCCCCATTAAGGAAACCACAGTAAAACATTTTTCCAAAGCCAACTTCATGCTTCTTAAGACAGAAGTAGTGAACTTCATGACACCCATGCAGATGGACAATACAGTTACAACTGCTGAATCCTACACAAATGCACTCTATAAACACTTACATGAGTGCATGGATCGTGCTATCCCAAACAGAACCAAGACGCTATCCTCCAAAAAAGGAAGCCAATCTGGTGGTCCCCTGCCATAAACAAACTGTACAACAGAAGGAAGAAACTGTTGCAAAAGAGAGTAAAATCCCATGAGTGGAGGAGCTCCCTGGTCAGCCTCAGTAAGAAGCTGAGATCCCTTATAAGATCCTCCATAGCTAGCTATGAAAATAAAATCGCCACTAATTCCAAGGACAACCACAAAGCATTCTATAGCTATGTCAAGAATCTCAATGGCAACACCCAGATCTGCTCTGAGTTACAACACAAAGGCACGAAAATTACAGAACCAACTGATATTGCCAACATCATGGCAGAAAGGTTCAGTGCTAACTTTACCCCCCCTCACCCCCTAAAGGGCCCATATCTATACAGGAAGAATGCAGGTGAAAGCTGCACTCTCTAAAGCCAAAAACACAGCATCCATGGGACCAGACAACATCCCAGGCTGCGTTTTACATGAACTTCAGAATGAACTGGCTCCCCACTTAAGCACCATGTTCAATAATAGCATCGCATCAGGCTTTGTGCCCACTGAATGGCGCACAGCAACAGTTATCCCACAACACAAAGGGGGAGCAACCACTGATACCGGGAACTATAGACCTATTAGCCTGACGAGCCTGGTCTGCAAAGCCATGGAACGTATCATCATGGAACTCATAAACAAAGACATTGGTAACCTCCAAACTCTGGATCCCACCCAGTTCAGGTTTGTGAAAAGCTGATCATGCCTCCTGAACCTGATCAACTTCTTTGAGGCAGTCACCAAAGCTGTAGATGAGGGTAAGGTGGTTCACACAGCCTGTCTTGACCTCACCAAGGCTTTCAACACCATCCCCCATTCTGGAATTATAGCTAAACTCAATAAACTAGGCATAAATCCCTACATCACAAGATGGGTTGCCAAATGGCTCACTGACAGAACCCACACTGTAAAAGTTGCAGACTCCAAATCTGACCTCAAACCAGTGACAAGTGGAGTACCACAGGGTTCCGTCCTGGGACCGCTCCTGTTTGGTATCTACTTCTCTGAAGTACAGGCTAACACAGAAGGCCTCTGGCTAATGAAGTTCACAGATAACTGCAAACTAGGAGCCATAGTCAAGTCCCCAAATGATGTGAACATCCTACAGAAGGGCCTCTCTGAGACAGATGCCTGGTGTCAGAGCCATGGCCTCAAGCTCAATGCCAAAAGTGCAGTGTCATCCCCTTTGGTAAAAACTCTGTATCCATGAACTACCACATAGGCAGCAATCTACTTAACACCGAATGCGTGATAAGAGACCTTGGGACCCAGGTGGACAGTAGTCTCTCCTTTGATAGTCACATCGCCACAGTAGTCAGGAAGTCCTTCTGTGGCACACCTCATCATAAAAGGGTTCTCATCCAGGAAAAAAGAGGTCATCGTTCCCCTCTACTCGACACTCATTAGACCCACTATAGATTACAACGCCCCTTTTGGAATGTACCTCACAAGACATCTGCAGCAGCTGGAAAGGCCACAGAAGTACCTCATAAAGAGGATTACTGGACTCAAACAAATGCCCTACACTGACCACCTCAAAAAACTCCAGCTTTACTCCATAGCATATCGCCTACTCAGAGGTGATCTCTGCCTAACATATAAAGCTATGTCAAGCCCAGAGCTGTTGGACATGCTACACCTAAAGAAATCCCAATCCCTCTGAGCTACACACTCTAGGGACCTAAACCTTGTCACCACAATAAACAGGACATGCTGGAGGGATAGATTCCTATCCCCGAGACTTCCCATACACTGGAACAGGCTACCCATCTATGTTAAGCAAAGTTCTTCATTAGCACTCTTCAAGAAAAATCTTGATGACTGGATGGGAAATAGGAAATACTCCTCGTGGATCACTTCTGTGTCTCTGCTCAACAATGGCATAGGAAATAACTTTCTTGGGTGGCGTAAGCCAGGGAACCTTGTTGGCTAGGCTTACATAGGCCCTTGGGCCGATAGCCTAGTACCTACCTATGAACCTATGAACCTATGTCATTTGTAAATGCCTGCTGTCTGATTTACAGATGTCACCATCAACGTTGCATGTATGAGCAATACTTTACAATTACACTGACAACTGTCAACCCTTACCATGGCTAATGGGAGTGTACACACCCTTATTCATATGACGCCCTCTTCCTTGATATGTCATGGGACCACATTACTGCATATGTTAACATTACATGAATCTGATATGTGACATATGTCCTGTACAATCAAATGCAGTGTCAAACAAATGTGTTAGTTGTACTGATGCTGATTGAGATGCATACACTTTGTGGGTGCATATGTGTGCACGCCCTTATTATGATGGTTTGTTGCACCTACTGTTATGTGTACTACAGCAGTCACTATTCCTGGCAGGGGTATACTAGCATGGGCCATCTGCATTTACTAGTATATGGTCAGTCTGCCCTACACATATTCCTCAACTCTGCATGATTGCAAGGTCAACTCATGTGCACATCCCTTGGAATTCACACACTGCCATCACTATTGCTGTCAAGTTATGTCTTCCACAGTTCCTGACCTTGACTGTGTGCAGATACAGCCATTTGTAGCATCCTTTGGTTCCCTGCTGCAGTGCACTGTTGTGTCATGATGACACCCCCATCCCCACCTTCATCCTTTTTGCAGATGCTTGACAACTATGGCCTACACATGTGTGTCAGTTTGCAGAGTCCCAAACACTAAACACCACATGTAACAGCCTAGTCTCAGCTAATGAATGTCAAACATACAGGTGTACACTGGCACTGGCATGGTACAGATGGGGATGGTGGGCCTGAGGTGGGGTGAGGTGTTGGTTGTGCAGCACATGTATCGTACATGATACTGTCTGTTGGTTTCCAACGTGGTCTTGGTACACCAGTACACACTGCAATGCATGCCTTTTGGGGACCTCTTCTGTTATGCATATGTTACCTGTAGAGAGCCCTGGCTGATGCTTCCTGTGGAAAAACTGTCACATCTGATTACCCTAACCCATGTGCCACATGTTTGCAGAGTCCAGGCATTTGCTGACATGGGTACTGCACAGCCAGCACTTGCTAGACATTCCTGCATCCCCCTCAGTGTTGTGGCATGTTACTAGGCAGCCTACATGACCAGTTTGCTATATATGACATCATCTGTCTTGGATGGCCATCTGTTTATTTCCTACATTATTCCTGTCCCATACATCCTCACCACATACATGACTGTCTGCACTGTTTGTCATGGTATATGCAATAGTGAGGTATTTCTACATGTCCAGCTCATGGGTACTATCTATTGGGTATGGGGTCAATGCCATGCCATGTAAGATGTGTGCAACCCACGGCTGCCTCTGTTGCAGGTAAGAGTACACGTTTGATGGCCAAACATCTTGGACAGAAGACCACATTTTTGGTGAGACATTGGGGACATGTACTTGCTGGAAAGTGCATTTCCATGACAAATGCATACAGTCAGTACCTCAAAAGCTGCTTCCACTATATTTTATTTGCAGTGTGTGCACACATATGCTTCCAGTGTTTGTGAAGGCATGTATTCCCCTTATTTGCTGCCCTAACATGCAATTCCATATTACACACTCATTGCTCATGTTAGGACCACATTGCAGGTTGTAAGGGTTGTGGACCACAGTATTATGATATGTCGTAGTGTAGATCTGTAACAGATGCCATTGTAATACTGGAATATACACTGTTGTAGTACTGTATAAGGGTAATGTTTCACACATGTCCCTAGCACTGTATAAGAATGATGTTTCACACATGTCCCTACTGTAGGCCACTTGCCCCACTATTATGTTCATCTCTGTGCACACATTTTGCAATGACAGGATGTTAGTTATATTGCAGGAGTCTGACATACCCTTCAGATACACCATCATGGTGATGACTGTGATAGACATGCATTATGGGTAGGTGTGTTAAATGTGTGCATGGAATATACCATAGCTATAACATGACCGGTGTATTGGCAAACTTGAACAAAATCCATATGCACCAGCTATGGGCTGCTGCTGCCTTGGAGGTATACCAGAGGGACCTACATAAGTGTGTGAGAGATGTGATGTCAGTAGCCACAGCTGTGGCATTGGTACATAGTGGGTGCAGCATTACAGTATATCAACAGTACAAGCCCAAAATACTGCAGCTTATGCACATCTGTTTATTACTACTATGCAGCAACAGACTATATATATATATATATATATATATATATATATATATATATATATATATATATATATATATGTCATCTCACATATGCATGTACAGATGTGGATAGATATGCAACACTGCTCTACTGATGTGCCCTGTGGCCTTACCTGCATGCTCCTCTGCCATTGTGTGGGTAGCAACCACCTCCACTATGCTCTCTGCTAGGTGTTGTGTGTGCGGGCAGGCAGGTGCCCCGAGGCTGGCAAGGAGCTCCTCAACATTTGTCAGGGGGTGAAGGCATGACCCTCCCCTGTTGTGAGGTGATCACCCTTGACTGTAGAAGCACGCTGATGGGTATTGCAAAGTAGGTCTGTGCAATGATGCCATACCTGCTCATAACTGCGGTTATGCAGGCTGACATCATTTACCCTGTGGGCAAGATCTTTCCATAGGGCAGTCCGCTCCTGCTGCTCATGGGCTGTTCTGCCAAACAATACCTGGTAGTACTGCACTAGGTGTGTGATGATTACCTCATTTTGTCCACTGTATAAACAGGCAGTCTCTTATGGGACATCTTTCTTGAAAGACATAAAGATGAAAAGAGGTCTGAGCAAATCATACAGCAAGATTATCATAGTTCTTAATACACATTTCCCCCCACCATATCTGCAACAACAATCTGATCGCACAACTAAATAGGTATGGCTACAGAATACCTACATTGGGACATATATCGTATTGTACCACATTTTGTGCTCTGTGTTTGTAGCCTTGTTCCCTGTGAGGACACTATCATTGCTGGCCTGTTACAGACAATGTCACCTGCATGCCATTGTAAGGGCCACTATAGTTCTATGTATGCACGTAGTCTGTTAGCTATGAGATTGCTGCACATCTGTTATTTTGTGTTATTGGGGATATCTATGCATGCTGTTAGACATGATCCAGGAATGCATGGACTTTTACCACCCACTTATGTACTATAACAGTGACACAATAGCATGTTTAGGGAACAGTTGCCAGCAGAACCACCTCTCCCACCTCATCTGGCCATGTTACCAGGCCACATCACATGTGGGACCCACCCTCGGACCTCCTCATCTACTGGTCCTGCACTATCTTTAGGTGGAACAACCTCAGGAGATGGTGTCCCTCCGGGAGCACACACAGACATGATCCTGTCACCTAAGGTCAGGTCCAGGGTCTGGTGCATAAGGAGCTCCACAGAGACTGGGGGATGTGCTACAGCACCTTGAGGCCCAGAGTACACACTCACAGGGTCCACATGCTCCTCCTGCTCAGCCTCCAGCCCGGGCACCTTCTGGGCCATGAAGCTGATGTTGTGACTGGCAATGGATGAGGGCCTTGTTCCCATTGTTTCCATATGGGGGCTCATGGGGCTTCCACATCGCAGATGACACTCCCCTTCCAGGGTGTTTACCCACCACATGTGTCATATACCACCCCTGTAGGCTGTCTCTCTATCTTCCAACCCAACCCACATCCACAAATATACCTGCTATACCTCCCCAAATTCCCAATCCCACCTTCACAAACAAGGGCAATGCTTGACATAACCGTCCATGTTGCACAGAGTTACTGCTGTAAATATATATATATATATATATATATATATATATATATATATATATATATATATGTGTGTGTGTGTGTGTGAGTGTGTGTGTGTGTGTGTGTGTGTGTGTGTGTGTGTGTGTGTGTGTGTGTGTGTGTGTGTGTGTGTGTGTGTGTGTGTGTGTGTGTGTGTGTGTGTGTGTGTGTGTGTGTGTATTGATATGTGTGATGTTCCCTCACACATAGCATGCAGCACTGCAATGCAAATCTAGGGGACATGTATTTATATACATATGTGCGTCTGAATATATGTAGACATATATATATATATATATATATATATATATATATATATATATACATATCTGTGTATATGTGTAGATATATATTATGAGTTGTGTATATATATATATATATATATATATATATATATATATATATATATATACATATATATATATATATATATATATACATATATATATATATATATATAGATATATATATATATATATATAGATATATATATATAGATATAAATTCATATAGGTGTCTGTATATCTGTAAACATATATATATATATATATATATATATATATATATATATCTATATATATATATATATATATATATATATATATATATATATATATATATATATATATATATATATATATATATATACACACACACACACACACACACACACACACACACACATATATATATATATATATATATATATATATATATATATATATATATATACATATATATAAAATATATATATATTTCTGGATGCTACATTACACATTAACTTGACTGTCCTGCAAGTGGTGAGCTTTGGAACCCACGTGTCCATCATAAAGGCATTACATCCACCACCAGCTATTGGCTAAACTAATATACATGTTTTGCATTACACAACACACACTATGATGGCTTACATCTTGTCAGGGCTGATCTGCACACTTGACAGGTATTGCTCTCTACCCACAGGGACAGAAACTATTGTCCATAGCAGTTGTTCAGCTGGACAGCATTACAACAACAACACCTGATGGCACATATAAATCATTCCACGTAATCTATCCCATTATTATGGACCAAGTACTACATTCAATTACATGCATATTTACTTCACATACCTGTTGTGGGAATGATGTCTGTTTTGGATAGTTTGCTGGATGGATGTTTTTTTTTTTTTTGGCTTTTGCTTTCAGTCTCTCTCTCTCTCTCTCTCCATCTCAGTCTCTGTCCAGTAAATGGATTGAGCTGCTTTGAATAGATTGCAGCATGGATTTTGTAGGTGATGCACATGTTCATGTGATGGCCTCTGCACCAATCAGTGTCCTCCACTTGCTACCTGCATTCAGCATGCTGTGTAGTACTTCCAATTACCATTGTCATGGCTACCCACTACTATAAATCCCTACATCATGTGGGTGTGGTCCCTTTACCTTTTCTGTATGGAGGACATCCTTCTTGTTTGTGGGCAGCAGTGTTACAGACATCAGGTAGCAATACCTCTTACAAGAGGACTTGCAGACTCAGGCCAGCTACATATTTGTATAAGGTTCCAGAACTACAGACAGTGTGAGTAGTATTGCTATATGCATTGTATAGCACCAGTGTTACAGGGTTTGTGTGTACATACTATTTTAACATGGAATGCAGTCTGTCTGCATAGCTCTCAACTGTGGGCCTATCCAAATGATGGCCAGAGGTGTGTCTGTTATGTTTTGTCTGACCACCACACAGATCTTTTGTCAGATATATCACTGGCATTGTGTGTGTTAACTGCTATCAGTACATGGCTACATCCATTTTTGTTTCTGACTTCATGTTCCTGACTAAGGGTATGTTGCAGAATATCCTGTAACACCAGCAACTTACTCAGTGTATGACAACACTATTTCACATATGGGCCTGTGTTCCGGCCTCTGTCCTACATCTACATATCAGGCTTTGTCCATATGACATGCAGTAAGGGGTTGTTATGTAGTGGCCTGTGATTATGTCGTGCTGCCATTCCTGCCATCATTCTAGTGCTGTTGAGCCCACAAACATATTGTGGGGTAGAGTCCATATATATGTGGGCTTCAGCAGCACAAACATGTGTGCCCTTCTTGCAGTCCAGAGGTCAGTGTATGTAACAGTGTTATATGCCCCTGTAAGTTAGTCTATGGGGGAGGAGTATGCACCATATATAACCTAGGCTGTTACAACATGTGAGTGATATCAGTAGTAAGCCACCTTAAGGTATATGGCTGCACATTATCATAAGTTTCACCGTGGGAACATTGGTGGCCTAGTGCTTACTGCCATACAGACTGTTCTGTTTGTCAGTGTGATTGTGATGTTTTCAGTTATGCATTGTTATGTAACAGATACATCCCATTGTTTCCCCCTAGGGACTGAGTACAGAGTGTAATTAGAGGCTGTGGACTATACATCTGCATGACTTACTGTTGATTGATTGTTATCCTCTGGCCCAGTCTGTCTTTGCTGTTGTACTACTTGAAAGCCTTGGCCTGGACAGTAAGTATGTTATGCTTTCGGATTACTGTATAAAATGATCTGCTTGAGAGTTGCATTAATCAGTATGTATTTCAAAGTCTTAACAGCTATATGACATGGCATATACAACTGTAATAGTACACAAATAAAACTTTCTTATGTATGCAAACCTGTGTGTGGTGTCGTATCCTTTGACTTCTCTGTGGGTATATGTTTCAGGCAACAATTGTCTTTTGTATGAGTGACTCATACAACGTCCATTTGAAAAGGTGGCAACTGGAGTAATACTGGCTGTTCAATATGCACCCTCTAAATATGTATCTTCCTATACATATCTATGTGTGTGTATGTGTAGTTACATATATATGTGTGTGTATATATATATATATATATATATATATATATATATATATATATATATATATATATATATATATATATATATATATATATATGTAGCTGCATATATGTGGGTGTGTGTGTGTGTGTGTATATGTATCTTTAGAATGTTTATTGCTTCCACATTGTACATTCCCTATGGTAGCCAGACTGTACTGCATATGTTATTGATACCATCCTGACATCATACAGGTGGGATGGATTACTGTTAGTGACTTGTGGCCATGTTGAGTAGGGTCCTTGGTATGGGACTTGCAACAGTTGATATTGTATTGCAGAGCAGATCGGTTTGGCTGTGGGAGAGAGGGTAATATCAATACTTACAAGACATATTTAGCTTGCACCCCCTCACCCCCATTAACAGTGCCTTTGGTCATATATGTGTTATTTTCTCTTTTATATATATATATATATATATATATATATATATATATATATATATATATATATATATATATATATATATATATATATATATATATATATATATATATATATATATATATATATATATATATATATATATATATATGTATATATATATATATATATATATATATATATATATATATATATATATATATATATACATATATATATATATATATAAAACATCAGGGTTATGTATATCTGACATAGCTTAGTGGTAAATCACTTTGGCTATTGTGTGCAGGGTTCTAGGTTTAAGCCTTGCAAAGGCTATTTATTTTGTTGCTGGGCAGAACAAGGGCCATTGGCTACACAGTGATTATGACACTTTTAAGCATTGTAAGCGGGTTTGCACAAGTTTGTGAGGAGGTAAGCACTGCTAACTTCCTGTTTCCAGTTTCTTATACTGATTTAGCTTCTCATTTGCTTAACCAGTGTGAGCATTGCTTACCCCCATGCAAACAAGCTTAAACCCGCTTACTGCTGCTTAAAGGTGCTTACACCCATTTACCCCCGCCATAATTTCTTTAAAAGAAATGAAAAAGGGTTGATAGGAAAGTGGTGAAAAAGGGGCACAAAGAGGGAAAGACAGTAGGGAAAATAGCTAGGGATGTGCAGAACGGATGTATGGAAGGTCTATATTTGCCCATTTCTTCTACAGCAACAGCTGTGCAAATACACTGATTTGGAGAAAGATTTGAATACTCATACACCTGAGAGAGGGGTGAGGACAACAGTAATATGTTGTGAAGCCAATTAAACCAGATTGGACACGTGTGTGAAATGGACAGCTATGTATGGGGCGTGATTTTTTTGATGAGAAGATTACCCTTTTATTTTCTGTTTTTTTTTTTTTTTTTTCAGGTGAAAGTGGGATGTTGGGGAGGGATACCAGGTATATTTGGGGAGGTAGGTTGGGTAGGATAACAGACAAGACAGACAAGACAGCATACAGGGCAGTATATGATACATGTGGGGGGTAAACACCTTGGATGGGGAGAGGTGTTTGGAAGTCGGCAGCCCATGAGCCCTCTAGTGAAAACAGTGGGACTGAGGTCCCCACCCATGGGCAGTCACCACTGCACCTTCACGACCCTGAAGGTGGCTGTGCTGGGGGCTAAGTAGGTGGGCCAGGCTGACCCTCTAGTTGCACCACATGGCCCTCAAGCTGGTGTAGCAGATCTCCAAACTCTCTGTGGAGCTCGCTACGCACCAAACCCCGGACTTGGGGATGGGTGACAGTGTCCTGTCCGTGCCTGCTCCCAGGGGGGGCAAGCCCCATCCCCTGAGGCAGTTCCACCCAAAGGTGGTGCAGGACCCGCAGACAAGGCAGTCCTGGGGTTGGCCCCAGATGTGCTATTGCCCAGTGCCCTGGCCAGATGAGGTGGGAATAGGTGGGTCCGCTGGGACTGGCCTTCCGAAACATGCTATGGTGTTTCAATTTTACAACATATGTGGGTTAGTAATAGTCAACACATTCCAAGATTAGGTATAACAGCATGCATAGATATTCCCATTAACCTGAAACACCAGGTATGGAACAGTTGCATAGCAAAGAGAACACATGCATATATGGAACCACAGTAGCCATTACAACAGCATGCATGAACATTGATGGCAGCATGCCACGAATGTGGGAATATTTCAACATGGCACATGCATAGAAACAAATTTAAATATTTATTAAACAATAGGACATATGTCCCAACAATAGATTTAATAGAGCACATACCAACTGAGTTGTGTATTTAGTTTATTGTTGCAGATATGGTAGAGGGGAGAGAAAGATGTCAATTAACAACTTGTATATCCCTGTAGTTCTCATTACTTTCCTAGTCAGTGCTGTGATCTGTACCTTACAGGTATTATTACACTACCCTATGGACTTAGTTTGGACAGTGGCATGGATGTAGACAACTATATACATGAACTGTGTTTTACCTGCAATATATACCTCTTAGATGGTATACCTATGGAAGTATTATTTGTTAACACTACCTGACTGATTCTACACATATTCCCAGATTCCAGGTTGATGTTATGCACATACCTGTCCATCTCTTATTGCACACACTCTGGGCATGTCTTGACAACATGCAGGTGAAACCAGGACATCTTTTGACTATTGCCCTCATAAACCTTTGGTGAGTTGTACAATGACAGATTTGATTTCCTAGACATTTTCCAAATATGTACAGGCCTATCAGTCAGTTATATGACATTAAATGCAGCCTACATGTCAGAGATAAGCACACTGATATGCCAGGGGGACAGGGTAACAACCAGCAGATATGGGCCAATTAACTGGACATTCTGGACAAATCTGTACACTTATGGGGTATGATTCTGCATACAGCTTACTACTACTCCCAGGATTTGAACCATGGCTGTGTCTGCTAAAAATAAAACAGCGTACATCACAGTTGAGTGTGCTATATAGATATTGCTGTGTATCTCTTCTCTGATTTCTGTCTATAAGTCTCCCATGGTTTTGCAATCTGACCTTGTAATTACAACACTCTTATACAGGGTTTCCTAGACAGTTTTATTATGTAGCACAGTGTGGATGACAGTGAAGAGTAATACCTTATTATTTGGAGCAACTGCAACCCTAACAATGCCATACATGACCAGAGTAAACAGTACTAGTCCAGGATTTCAATCGTTTATTTCTAGGCACAGTTTTCATATCTGACAGACCTGGGGAGGGTATTTGTTAGCACTACCTGACTGCTGCCACACATATTACCAGATTCTACATTATTATTATGCACATATGTCTCACTCTGCTACTGCATACACTCCGGTCACAGCTTCACAACATGTGGGTGGAGATGGGGTATACTTTGTTTATTACTCCCAAAATATTTTGGGGAGCTACTAGAGTGACAGGTGTGTTCTTATAGATGTCTGACAATCAGTTGAATGTCATTATTTGCTGCCTAAATGTCTGGGATCATCCCACTGATTTGCCAGGGGGACAGGGTGACAGGCAGCGGATATGGGCCAATTAACTGGATATTCTGGACATATCTGTACAGTTGTGGGGTATGATTCTTCATCCAGCTTACTACCACTCTCAGGATTCGAACCATGGCTGTGTGTGCTAAAAATACATCAGTTCAAGTCTCAGTTGAGTGTGCTTTTTGGATTATGTTGTCTGTCTTTTCACTGTTTTCTGTTTAAGTCTCTCTCAGTTGTACAATATGACCTTTTGTGATTACAACTGTCATATACAGACATTCCTACACATTTTAGTTATGTAGCATAGTGTGGGTAACAGTGCTTAATACAACAGTACTATTAAGAGATTGCAACACTACATTACCATATGATACCAGAGTAAACACAGGCAGTCCAGCAGTTAGACCTTTATTGTCAGGCTGTTAACCTTTTATTTACATACAACCTATATGAGACTCTTCCTGCCATATTGTCTGGTCCATTCAGTACATACCTTAAACAACACAGGTTTTATACTGGCAATTAACTTTCTACTACTTTTAGATTTATTTCTTATGACAGTACATGCAAGAGTATTACTAACCTGCTTCGTGACGCAACCTCTGCAATCTACAGGCATGGGCTTCCCGGTTCACAGACCACTCGCCTGCTGCTGTTAAAGACATAAGAGGAATATTTAGCCATACCTATCCATAACATACATGAGCTGGCAATTATTAAACAGGTAGTGGACTGATACACACAGCTGGGACATCACACATCTGCCTCATCTCTTGGATCCACTGATCCAAGAGCTCCCTCTTTCTCCATTTCAGGTTGGCATAGTGATGCTTAACCTGCTCACCAGTTCAAGGTTTGCTAGTGGCACTGGTGAGGTCATGGGCGAGATGGTCCCAGTCATCCGCTTTATACTGAAAACGCTGGTAATGGCCCTGCAGCAGTCTCTAGTCATGGTCTTTAACAAGTAGTCCTGCAATAACTTTGGACTCCTGGATGCCCCATCTCTGCGCTCAAAAGTGCACTCCTTCTACCACACTGGTCATAGTCCCTACAGGAGGAAGCAGCAACCAGTTATGAGATGTATTCCCACCTGTTGGGTTTAAATAGGGACGATTTCCCACACTTTGCCATGACTGAACGGTTTTGAAAATGCTAAGCTATGGGCAAAACTGCTTAACTAAGGTTGGTATTGCTTAAAGTGGTATATCAATGGGCAAACTGATTTAGCTGGCCTACACATTGCTTACACCTAGTAAGCAGGGCTGTGCAAAGCTTAAATTTGCTTAATTTTTTAATTTGCATGCTATTTGCTGTTTGGCATTGATTTATTATTCATTGCATGTTATATATGTGTTTGGTATCCATGATTCATGTGTATGTGCACTGTATGGGGTCCTTGTGTTTATTAGGGGATTTCAACACTTTATTACAATGCGGTGGTGGTGCTGCGGTAGCGTTGTCGCCTCACAGTAAGACGCTGTTCGGTTCAATTCTCAGCTAGAGCGTCTTCTGCGTGGAAACATGCGTGAATGGGCGTACCTTCGTTGAAGGTTGTGCATCAGGCCTGGCAAGCCGGTACGTAAAAATCAACTGCCAATCATTAGTGGATCGGAGTTCCGCTGTGGCGACCCCTAACCGGGAAAAGCCAAAAGACACAATTACAATGACACCTCACATCTAGACTTAATGCAGTACTCCAATTCACATATTTATGTTATGTAGTAGGTTATACAACATAAAACTGTATATAGATTCCTTTCACATGTTAATTTTAATATTCCTATAGTTAGGATCTGTTTGGTGATACCTCAGTCATATGTACTGCTGTAATGGTTTACTGGTTAACTACTCTGACTATAGTGTCCTGGGTTCAAGACCTGCAAGGGCTGTTTATTTTGTTGCTGGACAGAACAGCGGCTGTTGCATACAGAGTGATTAAGACACTTTTAAGCAATTGTAAGCGGGTTTGCATGGGTTTTCGTGGTGGTAAGCAATGCTAACTTCCGGTTAAATATGCTTACAGAGAGTTAGCTTCAATATTGCTTAACCTATGTGCGCATTGCTTACCCCATGCAAACGGGCTTAAACCCACTTACTACTGCTTAAATATGCTTACTCCCGCTTACTACTGCTTAATAGTGCTTACTCCTGCTTACCCCCACACTAATTTAGACAGAAATGTAAAATGGGTAGACCACACTCGAAAAAAGGTGGAAACAATCTTTTACCACACACAGGTAGACCAGCATAGCCACAAAAATTCTCAGGAGATAACACGAACCACAAAGGCTTCTTTTTTCTTTTCTTCTTGCAGGTATAGTATATGGGCTTAGATGCCCATGTAACAAATATTATATAGATTAAAGTAAGAAAAATTTTAAAATCAGACATAAGGAACATGTTAGAGATATAAGGAGAGGTAGAATGGATAATCCAGTAGCCGAACATTTTTATAATTTTCATGAGGGGAACCCTGAATGTTTACAAGCTACAATATTAGAACAATGTAAGGGAGTTTTTTTTGGCACCGGAAGGGTTAAAACAAAGATTAAGACAAAAATAATCAATTGTTATCTTAAATTACAATACTTTGTGTCCGAAAGGTTTAAACAAGGAATGCAATTGGAAGAGTTTTTCATGATGTTTCTTTAAGAAGTATAATAGTTTAAGTGAAAGATTAGGGGGGGTGTTTTTTCCTTTTACATAAAGGAAGTATGTGTTTTGTGATAAAAATGTACTCTGAAAAGCTGTGGAAACCGAGGCATTAGAGAGTTTTGTCTGTTTTATGATGCTAAAGAAAGCTTTCTACTTGCTTGTTTGCTATGCTGCCAAAAGTTGCTGCTAATATTTTTTTTATTAAAGAAGAAACGAAAAAAGAAGCCATTGTGATTCGTGTCATCTCCTGAGACTTTTTGTGGATATACTCATCTACCTGTGTGGTAAAAGAAATGTAAAATGGTACTTGTGAAGGTGGTGGATTTGGACACTCTATGGATTTATCATTCATTACACATTATGCCTTTGATTTGTATCCCTGATGCATGTGTACATATACTGTATGGGGCACTTGTGTTTATCTGCGAATCTTATATTATTATAATGACATCTCACATCTGCAGTTAATGCAGTACTCCAGTTCTCAAATATATGTTATTTAGTAGATTATGCAACAAAAAATATTGTTCATAAAATGATATGATATGGAAAATGGACTGTACGGGAGTGAGACTCGAACAGGGAATGACTGCCCGTAAGGCAAATACGCTGACCACTACACTATTACAATACTGCTTCATTTGCATGTATACTGATATTTATCTTCTTGTGCCATTTAAGCTGCAGTATACATAGCTAAACAATGGGAAAACCCACGCAGCTATCTGTTTGATAAAATAAATAAATTGTTTATAGTATGATCTTTTAAATATTGCTCTTATAAACTTGGGGGGGGTGTTGCTTGGGGTATGCAACCCCCTATGAGCAGTCTCACTCATTGTACTAGCTAAACTACAGTTCTTGATTGCAGGGGCATGTATATTGTGAGAGTAAGGCTCTCAGACACGCCCCCTGCACTCGTCCACACTCAGTATCCATTTAGGAGCTCAGGCAGCACACCTTCATTAATATGCACGGCGCGCTGCCGTGCTGCTCCTAAACGGTTGCTTCCATGCAGGACTAAGCTAGTCCTTGCACGGAAGATTACTGAATCCGGGGCAAAGTGCTTGACAATACTAATAAGAAATACAAAAGATATAATGATGCAAAATAAATCTTTGGAAATAAATAAGTGGCAGTCTTCTAGTATATATTATTCTATATTTTTGGATAGAAATAGTATGGCAAATTTATTTAACTTTATGCATCTGCTTTATAACATTTCATTATTAAAGAAATTTGACACAATCCTTATACATCACATATTAAAGTAAAGTAAGTTTATTCTGTAATTCCGCAAGAATGATATAGAAAATAGAAACAAACATGCTGCCATTTCATGGTACCTGTTTATCCCATATGCTAACAACAACACTCAGGCAGAGATTTACACATAAAGGATGAATTCAAAGCATGATGAGTAATATAGGTTTCCAAGTTCAGATCTGACAATATGATTTAATATTATACTAATAATGGTACTGAATTTTTAAAAGCACATATTTTAATTAACACTCTGCTATAACATAATTCAGCAACAACCAATGACTGGATGTGGGTATATACGTAATTCTGGTTTTAAAAAACTATGGATCAGTTATGACATTACATAACACCAGTGTGAGTGCATCATGTTTAACAAATACAGGCATGCTTACTGTTACAGTGTTAGCAACACAAGCACATGTTCTATTCTTGTCATGTCTCCCAGTAATGATTGACAGCTAAGAAAACAAATCCATTGTCACAACATATCATGCATATATGTAAGTGGCTTAGGTACTGTTTTAAAACTAACACTCGCCCGCATTTGCAATTTCTTGAAAGTAGTGAGGATTTTTGAATGTAGAATATCCAACCATGACTAAAAAGCAGAGGATGCTTGAATGTTGTTACAGTGGTGCCTGTACTTTTGAGGAAATTGCTGATCATACACTGAGCAACTGTTTGACAGAGAACCTTTCTCTGACAGATGCATCCAGTTAAGGGAATGCATCACCTAGTCAATGGCACACGTCAGCAGCATCATCTCCCACATAAGCTAACAGTGTCATAAGTAATGATCAGCCTCTCAGGTAAGAGATAGGAGAGCCATTGATGGAACTTGATAATCATACAGATGATAGGTATGTAACTCGTCAGACTTTTTGTTTTTCCCTTTTTTGGTCATAATCATTAAAAATGATGGTTTTAATCACAAATGAGGAGACCACAGCAGAAAAAGTTAGGTTTTATGAACTGCTTCAGTGCTATCTGACAAGACCATATGGTAGATACATGGTAATAATTTAAATATGTGATAGTGTAATATTGTATTGTGGCTACAATAACTGTTGCATGAGCTCTGTGTATATGTTATTGTTCGTCACCATGTTGCATATGGACAACACTGAATGATCAAGTTCTGTTGTGACACCATGGTTACATTAGGTGTGCTAATGGCTGTTATAACACTGAATGTGCACACTTTTGGACAATAAAGGATATGGGTGGCTGTCAGAGGTTCATGAAATACTCAGTGGCACATCAAAATAATGCATGTGCACTCTGTTGTACAGTAAAGGTTGGCAGTGACTGCCAAAAGTGAATCTGGTACATAATGGCATCTCTTAGCACTGCACATGTGCACAGCTGAGTGGTTTGTTTCACATGTGTTTAGCAGGAGCTTATCTGGTACACAGTGGGATGTCATAGCACTATACATCTGCACAGTGTTGGAAAATTGGGTTCATGTGAGATTGCCATGTGTGTGTATCATGTAAAACAAGGATCTCACAACCACTCCCTGCCAGGGGTATAAAGGGTGCACAATAAGATGGCATGGTAATTAATGCACATACTTACAGGCAGTCAGGTTCACTGATGATTACAAGACAAGCATCTGAGGTACACTAGAATGTCACAGCATTGCATGAACCACTATAGGGCACTCAGGTTCATCACTGTCTGTCACTGGTGAACCTGGGGCACAAACGTTTCTTATAGCACTACTTAGAAATGGAGCAGTGTATTCACCAACTACTACATTGTGCTAGTGTGTGTGTTATGCATAGGATAAAGCATAGAGTTCCACTGTGTGCATGCCATGATGTATGACTGTAGGTCACTCTGCAATATTTGCAAATATGTATACATGAATGAACTTATAGACCATTTTCATTTGTATTTTATGTAAAAAACAGAAACATTTCTGGATGTTTCATACACAGTCACAATTTCTGACATACACAAAGATTCTAGTCAGACACATTTGAAACATGAAAAGTGATAAGAATATCTCTGAATAATGTCCAGCTCAGACAGACATTATTTTATTACTTATTTATTTCCAGTTTGATTAAAAGCAACATGTGTCTTAACCTGCATTATTTTTTTTGCCATACATGTTCAAACATAAAAAGTGATATTTACAACATTAATGATTGGATCATTTCTGTGTTTGCGTGTTTAATTATATATTATGTAAAAACTGAAGGACAACACTACACATACTTATATGACTGTATGCATGTTTATAGCATTTATATATGATGTAAAAACTGAAGGATAACACCACAGACACTTGTATGAATACATGTTTCTTTCCATTTGTTTTTCTGGTGATGCACCTTGTGTTTACCAAGGATATTGCATGATGATAAATACATTTAATGTATGAGCCCAGAAGATGGTGATATTTTAAATCTGAAAATGTAACTGTTTCTGGTCATTGCTAATCACAATAATCTTAATAACAGAATGGAAGAATATAACATGTACATATTCCTCATGATATGGGACATACATGATGCTATGTCAACTAATGTGCACAATTTCTTCATTAAAAATACAAACAGTGTTTTACAAAAAAAAAGTGCTGTGGCACAAAGACAAATGCATATGCTAATTCTATAACTGTCAGTGGTCTTTTGCAATGAATTATGGATGCAATGATAATCAGTCAACATGCAGTCTCAGTCACAAATGCTGTCAGCTCTGTAGTTCAGGTAATGCACAATGAAGCTGTTTGGTGGCAGCCTTTGTAGAGCAGTTAACATAATAGGAATCTGTAGTGGCTCCAGGGTTGAAGTGGGTCACAAGTCCACCAACTGAAGGGGTTGCTGCGTTGACAACTAGCATATCATTAATGCTTGGAGCCATGAGGGACCCACTCACACTCAGGAGAGTGAGCACTCAGACTGTACAGCCTCAATTTCATTTGCGGGCAAAGGCACATCTACACAATCTACTTTGGGTGGGTGTCCACTCAGTATAGGTATAAACAGTGCCATGATGTAATCTAATTGTCTCCCAAGCATTTTTGTCTACTTGCATTTTGTTTTAAGAACATTGTTGATTTTTATTTTGTGTCATAATCAGTGTCAGTCTTTGTACAACTGCCAGTTTTAGCCAGTTATCCTGCTCCTGTCTCTGAGCTTCAACAGCTGCCACCACAGCTGTGGTCTACCCTGTAAATACACAACAAAAAGCACAATGAAGTAAGTATGAATACCTGGGCCACAAATATGGTCTTGTTGCATGCATGCTAAAGGAATCCAAGCAAGACATAGCATGCCATCCCAACCATCCTCTGGTGCCATCTTGACATGGTGGTATGCCTAACGTTCCTATACCAAAATGTAAGTAGTGCATACTGAGATCAGTATATCGTCTACATGTTCAGTGCTGTTGTACAGAAATCAGCTGTAAGAACAACAAACTTGGTGCATCATCCATCAAAAAATATGAAGTTGAAACATTGTGATGCCATTGTCAATGCTTTAGGGATATTAGAAACTCCTGTGCCTCTTTTAAACTAATGATCTTTGTTGCCCCATGTCACTAACCACTCAACTGCAAAGGAGCACTCCTTTGTCTTGGCATGGCTTAGCATTACTAGTGATCACTTTACAGCATTGCTGCTCTGTGTGTTTTTTGTCCACCCACAGTATTGATGTTATAGACCAGTATCTGTCACACCGTGTCCTGAAAAAAATTGTCAGGTCCCCCTCTTCCCAAAAATCACCAATCTGTATCAGGAGGCCATTTTCAGCTGTACTGAAATTTTACAGCCTCTGTTATCTACCTCATCCTCAAGACATGTATGCACCCTTGAAGACAACAGAAATAGCTACAGACTATACTGATGGGACAGGTAGGAATACAAATGCAGACACACAGTAAATCTGTATGGAATACTGTAGCCAAAGCAGTATCTACAGTGATATGTCATGTTACACTTTGAGAGGCATATATGGAAATGCGTACAACTGGTGGAGTGCCTGCCACATATTGGCACAACTGCACCTTCTGTATAGTTGAGCCTATTTGTCAGGACCAACATGCATGTATACAGGAAGTTAGTCATCTCTGGTGCCAACATGGAGTGACACCTAAGGAAACAAGGGAAATACAGTCATACATTAATGCAGTGGGGAGGATACAAATGTATAGGCATACTATTTTTAAATCCAATACCATAGGCCACCCTATACTGTATAAAGGGCACAGTTTACAATAAAAACTGATAGGCATGCACAGTGGGAAGGTGTCTTGATGCCATAAGCTATCTTGTCATGAGGACAATCTATATATAGACAACACATGCAGGTACATATATTTATATTGCTATCCTTATATAAACTGAATTCCTGTTCAATAGTGCATAGTTGTAGGAAGGTATCAAAAGATGGCTTACCATACAGTTGCAGAGTACTGTGTACCTCATCAAAGTTACCTATGATTCCAGAAATTGCTGCTATTTATTTCTACCTTACTGACTAAATGCCCAAAATTACTTTCAAATTTTGGTCAAGTTAGAATAAAAAAGGGTGTTGTGATCTTTAACTACTTTATTCCTTCTTGTGCAACACATAGGTGAATAAGGTAAAATACGATAAAGGTCTATGGATTACTTTATTTCACTATTGTGCATCTGCACCATATGACACAATTAGGTCCTTATACAAAGAACAAAAAAAAAAAATCTAACATAATGTGACCCACCACTTACACAGGAGTGCACCACACGTTTACAAAGCTACTAGCTGTGTCAGCTTTGATTCAGAAATCAAGTTTTATGTGTGACTCCCAGGGCTGTCAAATTACTTATCCGGAACATGTCACCATTTTCTGAGGATATTCAAGTGACAATGTTTACCTCTGCATGTTTCCAGCAGAGATCACATGCATGTTACATACACAAGAGAAAGTTCCTGTTCTATCTCCTTTATAGCTGGTTTAAGGAGTAACTGCTGGGCCCATATGCTAGTCCATGTAAAAACTCTGATGCCTGGTATAATCTGACTGAGGTCTTTACCAGATCAGAAGATCAGTATAGACATCAGAATGAATGTATGCAATGTCACCACCCCTGTTATGTCCATGGTTGGGATGTGGAAGTTAGGCAACAATGCTCCAAATATATTGTGAGTGGATTGCACTCCATTTTATTTTTGTATGTTTGAGAGTCATTCTTATCATGGCAAGGTATTTTTTTCAATCAATATAGCAAATATGTGTGGTGCTGTCATGTCAAGTGGAGGTGGTGATGGCAGGTAGTATCATATGCCAACTGCATGTATTGCAGAGACCAGCAAGGACTTGATATGTGGTGAAGGTATGGTGAGAAATCTCATAGTGCATGCACACTGCTCAGTATATACCCATGTATAACAAGGCTTTAGGTCTGGGTAGAACTTAATTTATGCATGAAAGATACACTCCTGGCTGCTGCCTGAGACACATCTACTGGGACATACATATGGGACTGCAAATTAAAACATACTAGCAATTATAACTAGAAACCTTTTATTCTTTAGAAAATTCATGTTAACATTATGATTAATGTTTCTCAGCCAGGGTTGGACAAAAATTCCTAAAATATGCGGTAGCATAATATGACAGCTTTATGTCTGATCTACACAGTGTATATAATTTTAAATCACTAAATGATGGTAGACTTTTGAGTTTCAGTCTTTTGAATCCTTCAGGAAAGGTAAGCTAATGTGAAATCTGTTATTTTCGCAAACGTCTAAATATATAAGGATGATATTTAAAAATCTGTCCCTGATTTTAGGCCTTTGTGTCCAAATTATTTCTGGCTTTGTCTAATATCCTTTTATTAAAATGTAGAGAGGTATGGCTTTTCTGGCTAATCTTGTAGCTATCTGTAAATGTATAACCATATAGCTGATAACTTAAACAACTGATGGCAAAGATCAGACAATGAGCACACACAACATGCTGGGTAAAATATTGTTCCCCAGGATTCAGTAAAGTCTGTGTAGGTTCCATGTAGAGCCTACATGGAATGTACCCATGTACATGGTCAATGTTCCCCCTCGGCAGTGTGCCATACATATAAATTATCGTGCGCGCCTAAGGGAGGTCACAGCAACACAGATATTTAATCTGCGTAAGATTTCCAGTGCAGCCACACAGCGTTTGGACCATTCACTTTGGTTGAAAGGTGTACAGGAAATTTTATATGTTAATAAATTGCAATTACATTTTTTTTATATTTATATGCTTGTTTGCACAGTGCGGCACATTGCATATCTATGTTTAGTTTTGCGCACATATACATCAGACGTCTGCTAGACATCTAAAGATAGAATCTGGATTAATTTACTGTTAATAAATTAATAAATTAATAAATTAATAAATATATATATATATATATATATATATATATATATATATATATATACACGTTTTTTTGCTTGTTTGCGTAATGCGGCACATTGCTTAGCTAGGCACAAAGTGGCATACATAAGCATTAAACATCCACCAGACATCTTAAAATAGAAACCAGATGCACTCAATATTTATATATTTTGTGTATATGTGCTTGTTTGTGAAATGCGGCACATTGCTTAGCTAGGCGTACTTAAGCAGTAGACATCTGCTAGATGCAGCCTATATAAAGGCTAATAGCTGGGAATTTCACATCACTCCTTGGAGCTTGACTTTGACTCTGGGTATGGCTGCTGGAGTTGGAGAGGGATCATGTTTTAGGGTGCAAAAGTGGGGTGTGCAGGAGTCCAAGGTTTTTATTGGACTCCTGGTAGAGAGATATGGACCTCGGCTGCTGCAATAGGAGTACAAGAGCTCAGAGTGCAAGTCTGAGGCCTAGGATCATTTGGACAGGGACCTAACCCATGCTACTGGCATCCTTCACACTGGTGAACAGTGTTGTCACCACTATGATGACCTGAAACATAGAAAGTGGGGAACCTTGGACACCTGGGTCCAAAAAGCTATGGATGGGCACACCCCACGGGTATGTAAATATGTTTTCCAGTAATTTATAAATATACAAGCTGAATGTGTGCAAAACTGGCATGCATAACGGTTTGCTTCTCTTACCACAACTGCAGAAGAAAGGGTTTACAATATACAGTCTCATGCTAGGCATTTGGCCAGGATAAAGCAAGCATGTGGTAAGTAAGAAAATCATTAAAGTAATAACTTAATGCATAACTTAAACATACAGTGAAGCCTTTAACAGCCACTGTTTTAAACCAGTTGTACTTATTTGCTCAAGCTGTTCAAAGCAGCAGTGAGAGGCATTCTGCCATTTGCTCTGCTGTGATATTGGAAAAAGATAAGTGCTTATTTTTCAACTGTTTTCTGCACTTCTGTTGATTGCATATCTGTGTAATCTGTGTAGCTGTTTTTTTTTGTCCCACTCACCCACCCAGCTGTTTTGGTGGTCTTAAGTATTGGTGGCTTTGAGTTGCCTGCCTCTAGTATAAAGTTGATACTGGACACTTCTCCCAATCACATTACATCAGCTCATTTTACTGCTTATTGTGAGAACTTAATAAAGGCCCACCCTTTAGCTTCTGAACCTTGAATTATCTCATTATCCTCTGTCTCTTCACTTTCTATTAAAAAAAAATTGTAACTTTTTCTACTTCATTTTGCTGCTTGTGCTTAGGAGTTCAACTGCATTTAGTTTGTTGTATTTATTATTGCTTGTTTGTAGCCTCACTAAATTGATGACAGTATTCTACTGAATTGCTGCTTTATTTGTGCTTTCTTTTACTGTTGTGATTTGTGAGCTACTGTTTCAAAGCAATCTACTGATTAACTATATTTCATTGCTATCTACTGAAATTCATTACTGTTTAACTGCATTTTATTGCATTTTGTTACTGTTTAACTGTATTTTTTCATACTGTGAGTTCTATTCTTTTGATTTCTTCTTCTTGTTGACGAGGAGCAAACTAGAGAACCTTTTGACTATAAGTGATTAATGTGTGTTTCATTGTGAGTTTTTTCTTACTGAGTTATTAACCTTAAAATCGAGTATCATAGTCTAGATACAGGTCGGCTGCATCCAGAGCTTCAGCTGCATGTTTTTTAACCCTTTTTGAGGTATTCCAGCTACAGGTTTTCCCTTAGTAGCACTTGTGTTATCATCTAATAGTACTACTCATAGACCTTCCTCCCTTTACCCTCATAGGTCTTTGTTTCTGACAAATATGGATGGACAATTTCCTACATTTTCTCCTGCCAGTCTGGTCGATATAGGCATCCTGAGACAGTGTAGCATCTACCTCATGTATGCGAACAATCCTCTACTACTACCATCTAAGAACACAATTTGTGAGAGATGCAAATATATCAAGCACCTAGTGTCATTGTTCTTATGTCATTGCTATTTCCCCCACAAACCAGTATATCAGGCACTGAGAAGGTTGGCAACATGAACACCACCCACACTACACAACACACTCCCATGTATGCAAAAGCCCCCAACCAAAGCATACCCAAACAAAAGAGACCTCTGAGGCATAAACATATGCAAACTCCACTGCCCACCACACCACAAACCACACACAATCCACACACCTGTGTCTCACAGCCACTAAGACCTAAACATAAACCCAACATATTAGTCATAGGAGACTGCATTGTGAGACACACAGATGTGCCCCTCACAAGGCTGGATAAGGAGAAAGTCACGGTTAGTTGTTTGCCTGGTGCCAGAATCCACCATATCACCAATGCACTCAAGTCTCTCAAGAGGTACTGCTATGACTCTGTCATAGTCCATGTTGGAGTCATTGACTTGAGACATACCTCCCTGGACTATATGAAGAGAGACATGATTGAGCTCCCTGAGCATGTGTTCCAAGCAGGTATGTCCCTACACTTAAGCAGCATTCTACCATCACCCAGAATGATGCCTCAATACAAACAGAAAATTATTGACTTTAACAACTGGCTTAGTTTCTGGTGTCATTCAAAGGGGATCCAGTACCTGACAGCCTGGGATGACATAATTGACAAGCCACGATGCTTTGCCAGAGATGGTCTGCATCTGTCTCCCTTGAGCTTCAGGCTCCAGGCAAAGGCTCTTGCCTCCCCCATAGTGCCGTTTTTAGGCAATACCAAGAGGTCAAAACTACCAACATGAAAGTTTCACCTAAACATAAATTAATGTCATGCTGCTAAATTCTAGGGGTCTAAACATGAAACTGCACTCATTGCAAGCATTCTTAACCCTGGAATAAGCTGACATTTGTGCAGTCACAGAAACCTGGTTCAAAGCTGTGGAGAGTGCCCTAGCCATACCAGGTTACTCATTCTATCATTCATTCAGACCTCAAGCCGTGGGCAGCAAAACAAATGGATGTGGAGTTGCAATATGTATAAAAGACATACACACCTCTAGACTGGTCAAACAGTATGTTACACAGGAAATACTCCAGGTGCAGTTAACAACTGACAAGACCTCTATTCAAACCATAGCTAACTACAGGCCTCCAACTCTGACTCAAGATGCCCACTCCACCTATCTGGACCTCTTCAAATCTATCAAGATTCAACCCTTTACCCTGATCCTCGGTGACTTTAACTATCCAACCATAGATTGGGAGAAATAGTCATGCCAAAACACAAATGTCCAGAGATTCCTTGATTTCGTCATTGCAAATGCATTGGACCATTTGGTTGACACCCCCACAAGAGGTGAAAATATCTTGGACTTAGTATTAACTAACATGAGTAACCACTACAGCATCCCTACAGTGTCATTATCCCTGGTAAGATCCGACCACAAAGCAATCACTTCTGAAGTCACCATCTCCCCTGACCCCCCCCCCCCAGCTAGAGCCAAACAAAAAAAAAATCTCCAAAGCTGATTACAACTTCCTGAGGGAAGGTATAAATAGCTTCACAGTCCCCTCCCCCTCCACTTATGTCCAAACTTACACCAAAGTACTATATGAGCATTTATATAGCTGCATGGAATCAAGAATACCAAACAGGACAAAATCCTCCTCCTTAGGGAAGAGTAAACCTGTCTGGTGAAGATCTACAATAAATAAACTCTATAATAAAAGGAAAAAATTGCTGTCTAGGACCAAGAAGGAGAAGGTGTCTAACTGGAAGCAATCTCTCCTTAGCCTGAACAAGCAAATAAGAGCACTAGTGAAATCCTGCAAAGCAAATGTCAAGTCAAAACTGTCCATGTCTACTAAAGACAATCATAAGGCTTTCTTCATATATGTTCGCAATATCAAGGGAAGCAACCCGATCTGCTCAGAACTGGTGGTGAAAGACAGCAAATACACAAACCATGTAGATATAGCCAACCTGCTGGCAGACAGGTTCAGTGAAAACTTCACTCCTCTGTCCCCATCAGTAAAACAGGGCATCCACAGTACCTGCCCCCCTCCCCTTATCTCTAAGGAGCAAGTCATCACTGCCCTTTCAAAGAAAAAACAATACAGCCTACATGGGACCTGATAATATCCCTGGCTGCATCCTACATGAACAGGCCGGGACTTACCGGACCATAAGGCACCCTATTCAACCAAAGCCTGAGTACTGTCTTCATCCCAGTGAAGTGGAGTGTCCACTGATCCAGGAAATTATAGACCCATCAGCCTAACTAGCCTGATCTGCAAGGACATGGAGTGGATTATCATGGACCTCATTAACAAGGACATTGGCAACCTCCAGCAACTTGATCCCACACAGTTTGGTTTTACCAAGAGGAGGTAATGCCTGTTAAATTTAGTTGACTTCTTTGAGACAGACACCAAGGCCATATACGAGGGGAAGATGGTGCCCACCACCTACCTTAACCTGGCCAAGGCCTTCTATACTATTCCCCACTCAGGTATAATAGATAAACTTGCTCAACTAGGCATCAATCCATATGTTACCAGATGGGTAGCAAACTGGCTCACTAACAGAACCCACCTAGTCAAAATAGGGGAAGTCACCTCAAGTAGTAGACCTGTAACAAGTGGTGTACTCCAGGAATTGGTCTTGGGGCCTCTGCTGTTTGGGACATACTTCTCAGAGGTGCAGGCCAAATCTAGTGGGCTATGGCTAACCAAGTCTGCAGATGACTGCAAGCTGGATGTTGTCATCAATTCCCCTAGTGATGTGGATATCCTCCAAGAGGGTCTCACCCAAATAAATGACTGGTGCTAGAAATATGGCTCAAAATGAATGTCGAGAAATACATCATCATCTCTTTTGTGGAGAATGACATCCCCACAAATTATCACATTGAAAATATGGCACTAAGCATGCAATCAGTAGTGACGGACTTGGGAACCCAGATTGATAGCAAACTGACTTTTGACCACCATATTGCCTCCATTGTACAGAAAGCTTTCTACATGGCCCACCTCATTAGTAAGGGTATCTCATCCAGGGACAAGGTGGTCATAACAACCCTGTATTCTTCCCTAATAAGACCGATTATTTAATACAATGCCCCTTTCAGCATGTAACTCACAAAGCACATGCAGCAGCTGGAGATATCACAGAGATTCCTCACCCAGAAAATCCAGTGTCTCAAACATCTACCCTACACAGATTGGCTAAATGCCCTGTCCCTCTACTCAGTCTCCTACAGACTCCTCAGAGGTGTCCCCTGTCTTTCATACATAGCAATCTCAGACCCCGCCCTGATGGGACTGCTGTATATCTGCAAGCCAAGCTCCACTCAAGTAACCCACACATGATACCTCAATCTGGTCTGTGACATCAATAGGACTTGTTTGCAGGATAGATTTGTGTCCCAAAGACTCACTCTTTTATGGAATATAAACGAATAACAAATGTCCATATAAAGCAGAGTACCTCATTAAATCTTTTTAAATGCAACCCGAATAACTGGATGGGGAACAGAACATACACCCCTGGGATTCCACCTATGTCCCTCCTGGACAGTGGCATAGGGTGCTGACTTGTTGGAACAGGGGCTAAATCATTGGCTAGGCTTGTAAGGGCTTCAGGGCCAATAGCCTAGTAACTTCATATAATCTTATTATCCCATGAATACAGATTTTGCAGTCCTAACAGACAGGTATGAAATATCTGAGACATCCTACATCGTTATTAATGCGCCACTGCATATCTGAAATGGTAAAGCAAGTTAAAGCAAGTAAGCATGCGTAGCATAGCTTCCAATCATCAGTTAATGTTGTGCTCTACCCAGATTAAGAGTTACTGTTCTGGTCTGCTCATTGTCTGACATGTGCTGTAGGTTGCATTCAATAAATAAACAGGGTATATGGGTAAGTTAACAGAAGTCCTACACAGCTATCCATGTGCCTAAATGCCAGATTTGAAGCAACATTATCAATAAAGTTTAAAAGGAGATAGTGCTTTGATAAGTAATGTTTTCAAGTAGTGTTCAGTATTCCTGTATTCACTGTATGTGACTTCTAATCTGACACCAGCCAACTGTTACATGTGAAATAATAAATAATGCACCAACAAATGTCAGAAATAAATATAGTGCAATATCCAGATTAAGGGTTAGGCTTGTATTCTGATCAATTTGTCTGAAATATGCTGTGAATTGCACTCAGTAAATAAACATGGTATACAGATAAATTAATAGAAGTCCTAGACAGCCATACATGTGTATAAATGCCAGGTTTGAAATGGCATTAAACAATAAAGTGTAAAAGAAGATGGCGTTTTACTTTTTTCAAATAAAGAGCTCAGTATTCCTCTACTTGTGGGCTCCAATCTGACACCAGATACAGTTATGCAGGTGTGTAAATATACGATTTCATACAACATGAGTCAATAAAGGTTTTAAAAAAGATGGTGCTTTGATAATTCATTATTTTCAAATAAAGTGCTCAGTATTCCTGTAGTCACTGCTTATGGGTTCGAATCTTGTGGCACCTAACTGAGAAATGACTGTCTGTCTAATGTAGTTAGTGTACAAGGACGTACCTCAACTGTCACAATTTCTGCAGATATATGACATTACTTGGAATGTGATTTAATGGCAAATCTGTTATCAGATCACCTTGATACTAATATATGAGCACACTATGTAAAAATGTTCATTGTAGTTGTGCTTTTATACCACTATTTGGCACGGCTTAGCCCATAATGTCTCATGCTAACAGTCTGAGTATGTGCAACTTCATCTATACAATATAAGCAGTTGGTATTCTCACAAGTGAAATATAACATATCTAGAAGTATGTAGTAGTAGTCTGTGTAGTTATATTATCTGTAAAGTTACTAATTTTTTTCTCTCTCACCCCACCCCTTCTCTTATTTTATTTATTAATTATATTTATTATTATAATTTGATATTAATACATTATTTGTAATTACCTCTTATGTTGGCCTTATGTATAATTTAATATTGCTTTGCTGTTAAAAATCTTTCATTTACATTTTATTTACATCATGCATTGTTATGTTCCTCGTTATATTCTTTTCTATTTCTTTCCATTACTCATCATTTTTTCTGTTATGTTATTAATTACATTTGTTTGGTTATGTTTACTTTTTCACATTATGTTTATATTTAATTTAGAACAATAATATGACACGGTAGGCCGGTTCCAGGTGATCCACCTACCTTGGCTCCCCAGGCCGCGGCACCTGGCCCAGCACATCTAGATGAGAGCCTGGTGGTACCCCCTCTGTTCCCCCTGCACTACCTGTTCTATTGGGTAGTTCCACCCCACTGGCTGAGGGTGGTCTGCCTCTGGGAGTGGAAGTGGAGAGGGTGCTTATATCACCCATGATGAACTGCCAGGCATGGTGCATGGGCTGATGCACCAAACTATTGGTGCACATCTATGCTGGATGGAGAGCATGCTGTCCACCCTGGTGGGGCAGCCTTGCCCCAGGTGCCGGTGTCAACCACTACCTCTACAGGACCAGTGAAGGTACATGGGTGATAGTCCCATTGGTGAGGAGTTGAGTCACACTGCTCCTGTGTCTGACGTCCATGGGAATTGGATTCCACAACAACCTCCCCAAACAAGGTGTTCACCCCCCTCTTGTGTCACACACCAACTCTGTCTGCTGCCTTGTCTGTCTTGTCTGTATGTAAAAGCTTCCTCACTTTCCCAACTTACCTCCCCCACACATACCTATGTTTCTTCCCCAACATTCCACTCTTTCTCCTTAAAAAAAAAATGGACACCTGCCCCTCCCCACCAAAAAAAAATAAATACTGTCCTATACATAGCTCTTCATTTCACATACGTGTCTACTGGACACACTTAATTTGGTCCTATTGGCTTGACAATGCACCTATGTTGTCCTCACCCCTTTCTCTGGGGGTGACAATCTAAATTCAGCTAAAATATCTGTTAAAGTGCACAGTTGCTTCTGTACAAGAAATGGATAGCTATGATTCTTTCCTACACCCTTTCTGCACATACCTATCTGCCTTTCATTATGTTTTTTTCTCCTGCTTGCACCCCATTTTACTACTGTCCTATCTTCCCATTTTTCATTTCTTTAAAGATTTTTTGCACGATGAGCAGCATTGCTAGCTAAGCTAAATGGCACTATACTGATATATGTTTTAGAAAAAAATATTAATCAAATTTAAAAATTACACCTGCACCCTATTTCGATCTCAGGACCATTGCACGTGCAGAACAGTGCATAAACCCACCAAGCCGCACAGCTGTTAACTACCACATGTGTTTTAAGCAAAACATAGTAATTGTGAAGTTCCCGTCATTATATATCCCATCATAAATAAATAAGTAAAAATTAAGCATGTTTAAACCACGCTTCACATTGCACCACATTGCACAGATCAGCTATAAGATTAATATAAAAATAGTAGTGTAACTTGGGCTCTGGTAGAGAAATGCATCACTGTAATGTCATACACATAAGAGTAGATGTAAGTGAGGTATCTAACAGCAGGTAACTGTGTAATTATATCTACAGCATGTAAAAACACACCTGCTACATGAGTAATGGAAAAATACGAGTGTACCTGTGTCACTGGTAGAGAAATACATCACTATGAAGCCATACAAATAATAATAGATGTGAGGTATGTAACAGCAGGCAAGTGTGCAATTATATGTACAACATGTAACAGTAGCGCAATCTGTGAAATGTTGTGAACACATAAATTTTTGGTCCGCATGGTCCTGGGTTCAAATACAGCTGTGTCTAGCATTTAAAATACATGTATGTGTACATCACCAGTATAAATCTTTATATATATGACTGTCTCATCACCTATTTATCCACCCAAAGCAATACAGTTTGAATGCCTGCTTCTAAATAATGGCAGCCAAAGGCCTACAAATGGAACCACATTTAAACTATTCTTATTACTGACACTAGAATGTGCATAAAATGTCAGGTCATGCATCAGTATGAATTCCCAGAGGATTTTGAAGTATGTAATTCAGATAAGGCCCAGTCATAGCAGACTGCATCCCACAATGATTTGCTAATGATAGCACAGACAACCACAGCAGCACAAGTTACATACATATATGGAGCTTGTGCTAGAAGCAATGGTTGTCAGCACATACCTTCCAGATGACTACCATGACATTACACATGCCTTGGCAGTCATCTGACTGGTTGGCTTAATGGCTAATATATCCACCACCTTGTCCTAGGCTACAACAAGCATGCTTCCCTTTACTCTGTTAATGATACCTTTGGCTAATATACTTACCTTAAACACATACCTTACTTTCCAGTAGGATGGGTTCCCTCAATCAGTCTCTGGATGTGCACCAAGACTGCCACTGTCTATACAGGTACTCTTAAGTGTTGTCACCCTGCACATTCTGCAGCCTCTGCAGCCTCTCTAACTATGCCTATTGCCTGTAGCAGCATCAGCTTCAGCCTGTAGCACACACATCTGTATATAACAAGTAGCTGACATAATCCCTATCCCAGAAATTTCCAACCCAATATGTTAGAAAGGGGATGGAATCTATATTGTGGCCTTATATATTGTTGAGTAGTTGCATGGGATTAGCAAAAATATATAATAAAAAACACAAGTGAATTTAGAAACTCCACACAAGCACAATGATAAACTTGAAGTAAAAAAGCAAAGTGGAGATTCAGCACAGCAGGTACAAAACAGCACAGTTCATGGATTATTTGATATAAAAGCGCTTTCACGGTAGTAAACCACTTCATCAGTCAGATGAAGCAGTTTACTACTGTGAAAGAGCTAACTTTTATATCAAATAAACCTTGAGCTTGAGTTATGCTGTGTTGTGTCCTGCTGTGATGAATCTCCACTTTGCTTTTTTACTTCAGTTGCATGGGATTGGCTGATTATACTGCAAATCAGCTGTGTATGCTGCATGTAGCATTCATGAACCAAAGATTGGTTCAGAGGCAATCACTTGCTAATGAGACCCATCTTAAAAAGGGAACACCCAGCTAGGGGAACCACTGCATACGAGAGTTAGCTTGTATTGTTAACTTGTTTACACAGTTCTCATATAACTGTATCTTTCAACAGAGGACTTTTGTACTCCATCAGGTATGCAACCATTTTGTTTTTAAAATGGCGCATAAGTTTCAATATACTTAGGAGGAATGGAGATTACATAAGTAAGCCTTTCTTAGAAATGTAATGATGATATGCCAGTGATCTCCAGCTGTGTTACACCTACAAAAGATGTAGACTACAGCAAGGGTATAATGATCTGTATTAACTAGGTACACAGGTCTCCTGGATACTTCCTTTGTTAGCAGTTGTAGTAGTACCCTGCTATTTGGTTGGCACTGTTATTTATACATATGTTATGGGTGGGGGTTTCCCTGCTATGGGGTACACTACAATTGACTCCTGTTTTTGTTGTGTGATCATACGTGAGTATCTGCCATGCCACAAACAGCAATGGGTCACTATTGCTACTATCCTAGTTGCTTCCACAACTTTTCTATGTTTGGCACCCTGTTCATTAAGAGATGTGTAATCAAGCGGGGTATACCAATAGGCTTCCTTTATTGCAGTATCTCTACATACTGTACTCCCACATATGTGATCCTGACCTGCGTTCTCATTTATTTGTATTTATTTATTTTGACATTTGTTGACCAAGTTAGTCCAACTGGGCAGGTGCCCCTTTTCAGCAGAGACCCGAGGAAAAAAGCTCAAAAATTAAACACTGAAGGTATAGACATAGGAATACCATAAGCTAACAATTCAGTTACGAACTTTACATCTAGCAATACAGTAATTTACACATTACTTAGAAGAGCAGTTTATACATTTGTTCCAAGAGTATGTATCATTAAACATTTCAAAGGTACAGAATAAAACAATTAAGAATAGATAATTGTATTCCATAAGGATACATTGCAAATCTGCAATTAGAGAGTGGTAATGACACAAACAAGATCAACATAGAGTATCATTGAATATAGGAAAACAAAGACAGTCCTATGAACAGTTTTGGGGAAATAGGTAGATGGTGTTAAAAGAAAATCAGGTCTGGAGTAGAGAGAAAGCAAGGAGAGTAAGAGCAGGTTGGGACATTGCAACTTTCATATTACATATTTCAGGAGCTATGCATGCCAGATGCCATCTATCTTTCACTGATGCAGAAAACAACCTCATTATTGAGGCCTTGAGACAACACCACCGAGTCCCCTGTCCAGAGGGAGGACAAATAGGCAAGAATGTACAGCCTTGTGGGATAAAATGGTACGAAATATCAATGCTGTGGGTTACCAGAATTGCACATATGAGCAGGTGTGAAACTATGCCACTGACATGATCTGCTTGGCACACAGACATGCAGCAGACATGATCAAGGATCATCAAGTCACTGGTAGTGAGCTTTGCAGCAGAACAACCTCTGTCAGCTACTGAAGAATCCTGACAAACCTTGCAACACAGGACAGCTCTCAGGCATTCATTACCCCATATGTCATGGATGTAGGTGCAACTGTTTCCACTCAAGATGAGCATACAGGTAAGCTTAGTTAGATCATCATCGAAATACTGTAGCATTCAGTGTGTCAGGGTGCACATAGTTTTATGTAGCTGTCAGGTGTTTTGGGGGGAAGGTTAGCTTCAGTTTTAAGCTGATGCACAGTTTGTGACTCACATACCTGTTAACATGGCAGCTAATGTAAATGTGAGACATTTTGATGCATTAGCCCTGTTATACTGTCACATGTGCTGCTGTGTACTTTATCTCTCCCTCACATTTCTCCAGGCCTGTCGGGAATATGAAGAGGCCATGCTCCTGCTGCTGGTAAGCACAGAACTGTTTAGTCAGAGATGCAGATTTAGTTCACTGTATTCACTCAAGTGTCATCACATGCCTGTTGGCTGGATTGATGTACCATCATCATGATTGCCAACTATGCAGATATCTCCTGACTGTACGCAGTTTAGACTCATACCGATCCCTTGTAGGTGTGGCCACAGTGTTTGATTTGACAGTATTATCAGGACATTACAGATTGCCATAACTCTTTAACGAACCAAGTACTTGCACAAACTCTGTACCAAAATAAGGAAACTACACTCCTTCACTGAGTTCATTAATACAGTCTTTATTCCAGTGTTACTGGTCTCTTTACTGGATGTTTTTGAGGAGTGAAGGAGTGTAGTTTCCTAATTTTGGTACAGAGATTGCCATAACTGTCAGCTATGTAGAGTTTGGCAAAATGTCAACAGTGTACATCATTTATGTTTTGCTCATGAGATTCCTATTTAAAGAACATTTATTTCCAAATGATTATAGATGTGGGTTGAAAAATAATGTCCTCATGTCCTACTGTATGAGGTTGTAGATTATACAAATGTGTAATACTGACAGCAGTGTATAACGTTTTACATATATTGCAGCATATTACTGTAAAGCATAGTAGTACAGATATTAATGTAATGTTTTTCTCTGTTTATCACAGGTAACCAGGGAGGTTGGTCTTTGTCCCCTTCACAACCTGATGTCAGTGTCTCTTCAGACTCTGATGATGATGGTGGCTAAAGTGAGGCACTGCTGGGAGTTTCAGGGGCTAAATATGACAAAGAGGTTGACGTCCCTTGTCCACCCTCATTATCATAGTACACAGCCAGTATGCCTATGCATACCCAGTCCCCTGTAGCAATAGATATTGAGCATTTGCAGGGTGGGGACATTTACCAGGGAAGTGTGGCTAATGTGACTTCAGTGACTGTTGACAATGGCCATAGCCACACAAGCAGAATGATAGGCGTGCTCATAGGAAGCCTACTGTCCCTTCACCACCTGTTGCAGGTGTCTCACATCGTGTCACTCAAGGTATGCTTAGGTTTGTCAATGGAGGCACAGGCATATTCGGAAAGGAACTTCAGATGAATGCTCAGGGTTATGGATGCAGCACAGTCTGACATCTTTAACTCTCCACCAAATTGCTGATACTGTGGATCGGTTCACTGATGCAATAGAAAGACATTGGTCTGAGACAGATTACACAGTATCTATCTTGGAACACACATTGTCTGTGAAGGAATGTCTGGCTGTAGTTGACCATTGGCCTTGTGGACTTAGGTCAGCAACTACATCTGCTGAGAGTCAACACTGCCATGCGCAATCATGATCCTGTAGTGTCAGTGCATCCAGTGCTCCAGAGGGGAGTGTGCTTTCTACACCAAGACATGGTAGGCCATGGGCTCATGGTCCTGGGCATTCCCATGGAGGACATATTCCTAGCAGACATCAATCACCCTCGGGTAGTAGCACAGTATCTGACCTTGGGCATAGAGGTGCCAGTGCAACTACTGGCAGAGCCAGGTCACATGTTCAGGGGCAGAGACAATGAACTGTCAGCTCTACCATGCATGACTTACAGCTGTCAAACATACAGACACCTAGGGCTAGCACTGAGCTTGGCTGTGTGCACTCAGACACTCACACACCAATGTCACATTAAGGTCACCTACAGACACACACACCACATTTCCATGGTCAAATCTGCCTGCATCCCTTCCTGACTCACACGCAAGCTAGCCATCCTATTGTGTCATGCTAGGCCTCCTGCACTCCCACACAGTACCCTGTGCAAGTGATGATACCTGTGCCACATCCCTCTAATCTCTGTCATGGATGCAGAGAAATAAATCTATGTGCCTGATACACAGAGTGACTATCTACATTAATATGAATTTGCTTCATCCAATGTTGCTTTTGATATGCTTGTACTGTTAATTTTCAGAATTTGTACATTGCTGTTTATAATGACTATACCATAATAGTGTTTGTACATTACGATGGATACTGTTGCAATGGATGTGTAGTCACACAATGACAGGTGTCACATGGAAATGTTTATGTCTCACTTTCAGGATTGTGTAGGACACATCTATGGGTACAAATCTACAATCAGCCCATCAACGTCAGAGCACAGAAATAAATGTCAGCACACAAGACGAATTTCATCAGAAAGGTAACACAATATGTGTTCTGGAGATCATAGATTCATATGTGTTTAATATGCTAACAGACACAAGGGCTACTTTAAGACTAGCCATGCATCCCTAAACACTGTCAAGGTGTGAGACCATTGAAAAGTATAAGCAGGGTTTTGGGAGCTGTAAAATTTACAAACTGGGGTGTGGATGTTGAACCATCCACAGTTTCCGTGTGTCCATTGTAGACATTGCTCTGCAAGCAGGTATGACTGTCCTGTTCCCAATCTAATTGTGTAACTTGCACTTGATTTGCAATAGGGCAGAAATGTGCTTCATATGGATGTAGAACCTGTTCCATACAGGGTGTAGTCTCTGGGTTACATGCATGTCTCTTCAGCATATCCTATATATACCACTTTCAAGGAGCTTTCAAGGTGTAAGTCTATAGAACAGGCAATTCTGGTGCTACTTGATTCGTGGATATGCAAGAGGTCCACAGTGGGGTCTGACACTGCCTTGTATGGCAGGCATGCACCACCCTTCCAAAGCATGTAGGAGACAGACTACATGGACAGGGCTGTTACCTGGTCTGCATAGGACATGTTATGTACAGCATATAGTGCTTTACTGTGGAACCTCTGTGGATGTTACAGTTGTCGGATATGCCTGGCTAGGTATATACCAAAGGTGGCATTGCACCAATGGTAGGTCTGTTGAATGCTGATTACATTGGAGCAATGGCTTCCTTGGATTTACATGCCATACCTTTGTTTATAGGTTGCACAACATAGAATGATGTCTAGAATATTACAGACACGTGACAGGCAAAGGGTAGATCACTATCTGTTTCCATAAGTCACTGACTACTCGGTCATCTTTTTGAGGTGTGCTGGCAATACGATAGTTACCAGGGGTGGATGACTTTCCAAATAATAGTATTGTGCATCTCTTGGTATTTAGTGTTAGCCCATGGCTCTGACAACAACTGAATGTCTGTGTCAGCTCTTCCTGGAGAACATTTATGTCAGTATGGGACTCAATGACAGCTCCTCATTTGCACAAAGTTAGCAATGACTAGAATGTTGGATTGTGTGTCAGCTTGACTTATGGACTTATAGGTTGTTCTCAATGACATGTTGCTGTATGTGTTCATATGTGTGTTCTTTTCACAGAGTGCAATACTGAGGGTATTTGTTATCTGGACTTTCTCTATGAGGTTTTGTGATTTATGTAGGTTACATGTCAGTGCCTCAGCTCATGTCTTCTTTGGATTTTGTGTGATGGCTGTGGAGTGTGTACCACTGACTACCTAACTGACATTAGGAGTACTTTTATGTGAGAGTTTTGCCTGCAGTGACATTGTGTATATACATTTTTTACATACCACATCAGTTTGTTTGATAATGAAGTGGTTGTCAGTAAACATGTTGCAATTTCAACATTGCCTTAGGATGCCCATATCCAACAGGGTGGTAAAGGTCACAGTGGGAACTCTCATATCCATGGCAACAGATCCTTTATTATTGATTACACAGTTGTATTGAGTATATTACTCAATGTCACAAGTAGCTGTTCCGCCACTATGGGGACAATGCTTGACAGTCATGCTAGTTGTCCTGTGTTCAACTGGGTTTTGGAGTTAATACCATCATGGTTTCAGAGAAAAAAGTCACTCATGGTATCTGGTCCTGCACAGAACACTGCCAAACATTGGAGGGGAAAGTAATGTGTACACCCTCTAAAGGTAAGGATGGTATATTTAGGCATTTATTCTGAAGTTACGCACTAATCAAGCAGTGCATACTGGGAAAGATCAATTACCTTATGAAAAATGCTGAAAAGAGGGAAGTCACCTGAATTGTTGCTGCCTGGTTACTACTACTGCTGGTCTCAACACGGCCTCACTGTGGTTGGATATAAAGCTCCTATTATTTATCTGTCACCAGAAACAAAATGTTAGCACCAAGCTCAAGATATGAAGCAGGCCACAACCTGTTTGTCAATCCACATACTTGTCACACATGATGCAAGGCTCTGTAGGCTTGTTGTAGCCTTTTCCAGGTAGATGCCTTAATTAGCAACCAGACCAATCATTTTACGTTTGCATGTGTCATTCCTTGGGTTCTGAGGCTCATAGCATTTGACTAGGGTACTGACCTGATGGTGATTAGGAGCACAGCTACTGCATCACAATATAAAGTTAGTTCTCAGGTGACATAGATGTCTACAGTTGCTCCATCAAGTTCCACACTGGCAGTGACCCATTTTAGGTGACAGTTTCGCAGCAATTCATGCAGCCTGGCCTTCAATAGCATAATGGTCATGATCTGTGTGACGTGGATGTGAGAGCTACTCCAGACAAGTGGCCACCTTTGGGCAATGTCTCTGTCTTTCCCATATGTTCTAGGTATGTCTTATTATTGTTATTATTATTTCAGTTTGTTAACCGGGAAAGTCCATTGGACCAAGGTAGCCCGTTTTCAATGGAGGCCCGAGGAGAAAAGCTACAGACAGAAAGACAATATACAATGTATTAGTACAGCATATAAGAACAACTGTTTAACATTCAGTATACAGCAAGACAAGATTTTATATATCTTGAAATGTATGAGACGAGTCAATCACTTATAAGATATTTGCAAAAACAATACATTTATGTTCATTTAATACAATACATGTATTTAGGCAAAGGAATTTTAGAGAAATGAATTGAGGCTGTACATTCATGTTATTGTGCATTCATGTTCCTGGAACACTAAACTGTGTTCCCACATCATTTCACATAACATCAATTTGCTGTCTGGTTGCTTGACAGACATTGTAGAGTTGCAAGGCTAAAGTAATGACAGCAAAGTTGGACATGTTTTCTGGGCATGTACGGACATGCACATCTTCACTGCAAAAGAGTGCCTACAGAGAGTGTGCCTGAGACCCAAGGGTGTAGCAGCATGACCCTTACTTTGCAGGAGTTGTACATTGTCAAATTTGTAAGTATGCTTCTGCGACCATGTCTAATAACAGGATTATGGTTCATTCAAGTGCCACATGCTTGGCAAAGCAGCATACTCAATCTAACATGCCATCTCACACTGTCAGGTACTGTTTTACCTTAGGATGACATCATAAATGTCATAACATGTTGCATGTAAGCATTTGTTAGGCCACTGCCTAACCATGGCCTGTTGTGACATATACATATACACAAGCAATAATCTATTGCCTATGGCATTATCCCTGACAGTTGCAAATATGTCGACAGCATCCCCAAACCTCTACTCCTACTGCACACAAACACAAAGTGTGTGAAATGCATCTACATTAAAACCCTTGAATCAATGGTCTCTCACATGTATGTAGAACATATCACAATGAGCAGGGTGACAACATGCCCACCTCACTTCCTACTCCACCCAAACCCTTATCACACATACCTACCTATCTAGAGGTCCATACCAGAAATATACATAATCACCAGAAACATCACAAACAGAAATGCAAGCATGCTACACATAATAGTACTGCTGCATAACACAGTACACATAATAGCTAATGCACCACTGTCTCACTGGTGAAACCCTTACTGCAAAACACAAATTCAAACATATTAGTCATACATGTATATCAAACCAACACCAACGACTAAAAGTTTAACCATGCCAAATAAATATAAAATGAAAACAGCAAAGCACAGTATAACCACCAAGGCAGGCAGCATAAAAATTCAAAGAGACCGGATAAAACTGTATTTGATAAAAATCAGGATAAGCGCTTTCACATAAAAATGCTTCATCAGATCCTCAGTATTTACAAACCAACAACTACATTTAAAAAGAAACTACCCTATCAAACAACCGGGGCAATTAATAATGTAATGGCCTCAACTTCAATGCTGGCTATAAAGGAACATTATAGTTTAAATCAGGTGTTCTATGAGCCTGTAATGTAGCAATCCATTTCATCTCCAAACATTTTGTTCTGTTGACAATGTCCCCACCCCTAACAGACTCCAATACAATGTTTGTAACAGTGAACTTAAAAGAGTGTCCACTATAATCTTTAACATGTTTATAAAGGGCACTCAAACAACTCATCCTTCTTACGTCCCCTACATGCTGTAGGACTCGATGGGGACATTAAAGCCAGCATTGAAGCTGAGGCCATTACATCATTAATTGCCCCAGTTATTTGATAGGGTAGTTTCTTTTTGTTTGTGAATACTGAGGATATGATGAAGCATTTTTATGGGAAAGTGCTTATCCTGATTTTTATTAAATACAGTTTTATCCGGTCTCTTTGAATTTTTATGCTGCCTGTCTTGGTAGTTATACTGTGCTTTGCTGTTTTCATATTAGTCATACATGATGACATCATGAGTTACACAGATGTCCCCTCAACAGGCTAGATAAGTTAATGGTCACAGTCAACTGTCTGTGAAGTGCCAGGATATGGCATTTCACACATACAGTCAAATCTGTCAACAGGTATTTTTATGACTGCATCATAGTTCCTGTTGTTGTGTAAGACTTCAGACATACCTCTCTGAACTGTGTTATGACAGACATGACTGAGCTCTCACAATATATGTCTCAGGTAGGTATGCTCTTGGCCATCAAATGCATTTTACCTTCAGCTAGGATGATGCCTCAATACAAACAGAACATGACTGACTTCAATAATAGGCTTAGCATCTGGTATCAGTCTAAGGGGATCCACTATCTGTCAATTTGGGATGACATGCTCAACAGACCTTGATGCTTTGCCACAGATTGCCTTCATCTGTCACCTGTGGGGCTTGGATACTAGACAAGGCTATTGCCACACCCATAGTGCCCTTTCTAGGTGGTGTCTCATGGACAAAATTTCCAATATAAACCCCCATGTACAAACAACCTCAGGGTTATGCTGCTAAATGCTATGAGTGTCAATAGGAAACTGCACTCACTGGAAGCTGTCCTCATCTTGGAACTTGCAGACCTTTGTGCAGTCACAGACACCTTGTTCAAGACTGTGGAGACAACTGCAGTCATACACTTCCTTCCACACACGCAGACCTCAAACTGAAGGCATGCAAACTAACGCTGGCAGTGTATAAATATTCATTAAGGTTACATACACACCCACATTGGTTACACAATATAAATCCATGGATACACTTCAGGTGTTATTGACTGTTTGTGGGGCACATATTCAAGTCATTGCCAGCTACAGCATCCCCTCTAAGAATTAGGACACCCACTCTGCTTATTTGGATCTACATGAGTCTATCAAGATACATCTGGACATCATGGTTTGGGGTGACTTTTACGACTTTTACTACCCACTGACTGGGTAGATTAGTTGTGCTCAAACTCACTTGTCCAAAAGTTACTTGATTTCATTATCTCCAATGCTCTGGACTAGCTGGTTGAAACCCCCACAAGGGGCGCTAACATACTTGAATGGGTGCTTACCAATAAATCACTTCAGCACCTCCACTGTGAGGTCCTCCCTGGTGAGATATGACCTCAAATCTGTCTTATTCAAAGTAGGTATCACACCTGACAACCCCCTGCAGCAAATACACTAAAGGCATTCACCAATCCAGATTATAACCCCTTACGGGTTGCTATAAATATCTTCACTGCACCTCCTCCCTCAGATGTGTCTGGCAACTATGCTGAGGTCTACACCAATGCTTTATACAAACACCTGTATGACTGCATTCACTTGGCTGTACCCGACATGAGCACAACACGCTCCTCATGGTGAAGCAAACCTGCCTGGTAGAAAACTGCCAGTAACAGGCTTCACAATAATAGGAAGACACTGCTGTCTAAGGGTAGGAGGGAAGGAGCCCCCCTAAACTGGAAACACTCCCTCCATAGTTTAACCTAGCAATTAAGTGGTGTGAAGTCCTCCAAAACAAAGTATGGGTCCAAATTAGCCTCCTCCACAAAAGGCATCCACAAGGCATTCTGTAGTTACATCTGTAAGCCAAAAGGAAAGGCCCATATGTGTGCTGAACTCATGGTTAATGTTACTTCATATACAGAACCTGTCAACATAGCTAACCTGTTGGCCAACAGGTTCTGTGAAATGGGTCTGTATTAGAAGATTGAAACTCCAA
>NC_056735.1:1575473549-1575496049 GCF_019279795.1 Protopterus annectens | reverse complement strand
ACTGAATCTAAAACTGTTCATGCTAGTGTACGCATCACAGTGATATGCATACATGAAAAAAAAAATGTGTAGGCTTTACTGAATTCCCCCTGTTATCTATCTAGTTATATGCTGCAGCAACTCTCACTTCTCACATGCACTGTGATTGTTGGGTGACCAGGGCTAAATCAAGTGGCTTAAGGGCTACAAAGGCTAGCCCAGTTGGCTTTTCTAATTCCTTTACCTTACTGAGTCATTCTGTGTCACTCTGGATTTCAGTCCATCTGGTGAGGCATGTCTCTTTATCTACACCAAGTAGCAGGCAAGGAAGTCCCCCCATGCTCCTGAAACTTGGTCTGTTTCCCATTGTCCCCACTAAAAAGAACAAAATAAGATCCAATAAATAATGCTAAGCTAACCTTTAGTCTTATTTCTTTTCAGTGATCTGAAAAAGATGTAAGCTTTTTTAAGACTTTCAAACAAAAGAAAAAGTTATTGATTAAATTTAGTTATAAATTTTAGTTGTCAGGACAGTTGTTGTGAGAGACAGATATAAATCCCCATTAACCTGTTTGCACTACCCTACCTGCTCCACACAATGACCTAATCAGAAGCATTTGGGACAGTTTTTGAGGCTCATTCCATATGTAAATTGTAAGAATGAGCAAACACATACTCGATATGATGCTGAAAGAGGAAGGGAAACAGCAAATATGACAGAAACTTACAAAGAAAGTGAAATGGTGCTTTGCCTTTTGTTAAGGAAAAAATAAAACTAAATAAACATTTCTGTAAATTTTGCATGCCTCCCAGTTGGTGCCCTCGGAGGATGCTCAATTTTCCTTGCCCTTTCTATGCTTCTGCTTCCTCCTTTCCAGTCCAGATGATAGGACAGATGTGGTCATTTGGCAGATCAACTGCAGCCTGCTACTGCTGAGGATGTAGCCCCATTGGCCAAGGTAACCCAACCACAGCCTGCCCAGATAATGAAGACTGTGGTCAAGATAGCAGTGAGTAAGTTCATGCCTAGAATGGAGATCCTCTTAGAGTGAATTATAGATTCACTCACCTGGCCAGTGCCAATTATTAGGTCACCACAGGAGAGTGTGCCTTAAACCACCTGTTGTCCTAATACATCAGCTGATAATGGATTGCAGTAATGTTCCTCCTTGTCAGGGATGTAGGTGTCAGTGTGCCTTAAACCACCTGTTGTCCTAATACATCAGCTGATGATGGATTGCAGTAATGTTCCTCATTGTCAGGGATGTAGGTGTCAGTGTGCCTTAAACCACCTGTTGTCCTAATACATCAGCTGCTGATGGATTGCAGAAATGTTCCTCATTGTCAGAGATGTAGGTGTCAGTGTGCCTTAAACCACCTGTTGTCCTAATACATCAGCTGATGATGGATTGCAGTAATGTTCCTCATTGTCAGGGATGTAGGTGTCAGTGTGCCTTAAACCACCTGTTGTCCTAATACATCAGCTGCTGATGGATTGCAGTAATGTTCCTCATTGTCAGGGATGTATGTGTCAGTGTGCCTTAAACCACCTGTTGTTCTAATACATCAGCTTATGATGGATTGCAGTAATGTTCCTCATTGTCAGGGATGTAGGTGTCAGTGTGCCTTAAACCACCTGTTGTCCTAATACATCAGCTGATGATGGATTGCAGTAATGTTCCTCATTGTCAGGGATGTAGGTGTCAGTGTGCCTTAAACCACCTGTTGTCCTAATACATCAGCTGCTGATGGATTGCAGTAATGTTCCTCATTGTCAGGGATGTAGGTGTCAGTGTGCCTTAAACCACCTGTTGTTCTAATACATCAGCTGATGATGGATTGCAGTAATGTTCCTCATTGTCAGGGATGTAGGTGTCAGTGTGCCTTAAACCACCTGTTGTCCTAATACATCAGCTGATGATGGATTGCAGTAATGTTCCTCATTGTCAGGGATGTAGGTGTCATACCACTGCTCATACTTCAAACTATCCTCAGCCTGGCGTATTCTCTTCTTCTTTTCTCAGACTTTATATTTTATGCATTCTCCCATCCTTCCCATCACCACATTTCTTCCTTCTATTTATCTCTGTCAGTTCCATGCCTCCACATACCACTCTGTGTGCATACAGCACTGCTTGTCTGTGCTCTTCTATTTGCGTCTTTCTGTCCTTGCACACTGACCTATCTTCTCCCTTACCTTCATTTCTTGCATCCTTCCCTTGCTTCTTTCCTTTTAAAAATGGGGACCACATCCCCTCAAATAATCATGCTTTCTATTCTCCCAATCCTGCAGACTCATATACATTCTTCTTCTGTGTTAAAACATTCCCTAAGATTTGGAAACGACCCCACTGCCCGTGGAAAAATCTGTGGTAAAAAAGAACTGTTTCCATTATGTGGAATTTTGAAATTCAGAGTCCGATTAGGTGTAAGCCCTGTTGCTTTTCATAATTATTTATTTCCTATACACCTCTTTAGCCCTTTTATACATTTAATACATATCTAAGTATGTGGCCATCATAGGAGAATGGTTAAAATGACTGTATAGCTACTTGGATGTGACATGTAAGAGATCATATTAAGCACACAAGATATCCTTAAGAGCTGCTTTGTGCCATCCTGCCATGGGACTTGCTGACATGTACAACACACCCCCTACATATATACATATATATATATATATATATATATATATATATATATATATATATATATATATATATATATATATATATATATATATATATATATATATATATATATATATATTCATTCTGAGATTGCAAAATTCTATGCAGTAAAATGTTCAGCTCTCATTAGAAATACACAAGATCTTATGTAGACGCTCTGTTGATTGTATCTTGTACTTATGTGTATGTGTTTCACTGCAGAGATAGGTCTGAGTACACATTTGCTTTGCTCTTCACCCATGTGGAAAAGAGTATAACTACCATCATGAAAGCAGTGTCTGTTTTGCTTTAGATATCTAATTACCTTGTGCATTGCCACACCATGCTAGCAGGCTGTGTAAACCATGCAAAAGTGTGCAGTGCATGTCTATGTATCCCAACCAATGTCATTACTTACTATTCAGGAAGGTATTTTAAGATATGTGGAGATGACATTTTAGTAACAACATTCAATATTTTACAACTGTTTTGTTATGCATTTTCCTGCTAATGCATATGTATGTTTTTTTCCCCCATGTGCTATAAATTTCTCAATATTTATATTGAACTTCATCTGGCTAAATACCAATATGACTTTATGGGAAATAATCTTAAAATGGATTGCAATTGCATCATTAATCAAAAAAATGTTTTGAAACATTTTTATATGCACTACATGACACAGGACCATTTCATTTTTTTCTGAAGGATTCATCAGAATACATATTCGTTTTGACCGTGGGTAATCAACATTTGGTACAATGATGTTAAAATATTTTTTGACTTAAGATTCTATAGAGTAAACTTAGATGCAGTTTTCAGACAAGCTAACCAGAAATGTGATATAAATACTGCTAAATCATCATATAATGAAAATAGCAAAGAGGATTAATGAATATAATGTCATAAAAGGATTACAGTAAATCTTATTATGGAAATTCAGTATTCATATAAAATATCATGGAATCTTCACCTGGAAACTAAGCTTCTATTATACTGAGTTAGATTTTGAGAGGTTCCGATATGCTGAATAATTCCTTTTGTAAGACAACAGGATCATCCACAGCGTTCATTTGAATAAACATGTTTTCCATTTCAGGCAACTCATTATCTAAGAGCTTGCTTTAGTGCTCAGTGGCAGACATGCAGATTTCATTTTCTTCCCTGCACATAAACACCTTTTTTCAACTGTGACTACTGACTAAATAATTTACATATGTCATTGTATTATTTTCCTTCAATCAGTTCTGAGGAAAGGGGTTTCCATATTAAAGCTGAACACTGCTCAAACTATATAACTAATGCAGTTTCAGATGACAGTAGAGTCATGAAAAACAGATTCAATAAAAAGCTAAAACTGTGTATGTGTGTGCACTCTTGTGTGTTCTATATGTATGTTTAAGTGTGTCTGCCTGTCTACTTTTGTCTTGTTTTTATTTTGTCTTTCGGCTTTTCCCGGTTAGGGGTCGCCACAGTGAAACTCCAGTCCGCTAATGATTGGCAGTAGATTTTTACGTGCCGTGTTGCCAGCCCTGACACACAACCTTCAATGAAGGTACACCCATTCACGCATGTCTCCATGCAGAAGACACTCTAGCTGAGAATTGAACCAGACAGCGTCTTACTGTGAGGCGACAACGCTACCGCAGCACCACCACCACAGTTTGTTTTATTTTGTTATGTATTTATTCCTAAATAATTAGCTGTTATTTCGTAGTAAGCATAATTTAGTATGTATTTCTCTATCTAACTTGGATGTCAAAGCTCTATTCAATATATCTTGCTGAAGGGCATAGACAAGATGTTTCCACTGCTGCCTCCTGCATCCTGTATAATATAATGATAACACATGTTCATGAATATGTGTATACAGTCTGGACAAGGTGTAGCAGTCTCCAGTATTGCCCACAATATTTATTGCATATTCATCAACTATGCTTATTAAATGAGTGAGGAAAACTTACTGATCAGATTGCTAACTACTTATACATCAAATGTGTTTTTTGTACATGTAATAGTTAGAGCAGGCTAGCTTGATCTCACATTTTTTGTAGATGCCTTCTCTTTCACAGTCTTCAAAATCCCACTGGCAGCCTTTTTTTCTCTCACTACTAACACTGACCTGCAATGGAAGAACACTGCTTTCACATATCTTTAACAAGAGACAGAATGAAAGAAAATACCCTCAGAAAATGGGAATCTAGACAACAAATGTTACCACGGATAAAATCTAAGGATCAACATCATCTAATCTTTGGCATTAAATTTGTGTAACTCAGATCCAAAATAATATTTGCAATAGTGACTGCAAGATTACAATTACAAACTAAATCAAAAAAGCACACAATGGTAGGACAGAAGAGTCCAGAAAGTAACTACCTGGAACATTTCATGCCAAAATTACACTAAGTTAAATACTTATAATTCTATCAATATTTAGATAAAATAACATTCCTCAGGATTTGGAAACAACCCCATTGTCCATGGCAAGATCTGTGGTAAAAAAGGACCGTTTCCATTATGTGGAATTTTGAAATTCAGAGTCCCATTAGCTGCAATAAGGAAAGTCCTCATTACTGGTTAAATTGAAAGTTACTGAATTGCCATTAACCTTCTGTAGTGCCCATCAGGACTTCCCAGTGCTAGTCAACACTGGTTGTCCTTTCATCACATTACCACAGCTCCCAGCCCCCATTCGCTCTCACATATGTACATACATTCACACACCATATTACTCCTACCTGTCCAAGAGTTGAAATGATGTCCCCCAGTGTCCCTTCTTATTTTGTTAGGATGCCAGCCATTAGAGTTTCATTATTATTATTGTTGTAGAGTGCATATTGATGGTAGAGTCATTGCTCTATTAACTTTTTAAATGAGTCCCAGTAGAGGTTTATAATCTCCATAGCATCATCTCATATAGCTCTTGACATTTTACTGTAACTCATGACTCATGTACTGTCGCAAATGTTGGACTACACCAGACATTAGAGCATTATACTTTTAATTATGTGAATAAATCCACTGTTCACTAAAAAATTAGTTAGTGCAATGGGTTAAGGCTTTTGTCTTCTGTTCCAAGGCTGCAGCAGTTTAAACTTTTCACTTTCTATACTTTTTTAACAGTCTTAGGTAATATTTTGATGTTTCCCTGGTATCCAATGGGGGTGCAGTGAACTAATGTCCTCAATGTGGGGAAAGAGGGTACAGCATTTGAGTCGTTTGTAGTCCCTTTAAGGCATGCTGTTTTGAGTATCCCTCATATCTAGTTGTCCCCAATATACTTTGTCTTGCTTTTCTTTTCTTTTTTTAAGTGTCTTTAAGACACTCCATAGAGAGCATTCCTGGTATCTAGCGCTCCCTCAATCTATGCTGTCTTTTTTTTATTAAGTGCCTTTAATGCATACTATAGAGCTTATCCCTGGTGTTTTCTCTGTGCCCCTGTGTGGCATCCTGGTGGAAAGAGTTTCCTCAGACCTACATCTTGTTAAAGTACTGTTATAGCACAGAGTTAAGATGTTATAACTGGTGGCTAGTGTTTCTCAGGAGACCCAGTTTTGCAAGATTTTTTCATTAGTCTAGGGGACCGTGGAGGTTTGACAGCCTCCCCAGCCTTTCTACACAAATACACATTCAGACACACACACACACACACACACACACACACACACACACACACACACACAATCACACTTACATAGCTCAGGCATGCTGTCCCCACACATACACACATGCCCCCCCAACAGTACCTGTCTGCTATATTCCCATCACTACCTCTACCACAATGGGTGAGCATAAGCTTTCAGATGTGTTCAATAACACAAGCTACAATGAACAACCATGTTAATTTATGTAGCTGAGCAGTTATTCTGGAAAGAGCACATGGCAGAATGACTCTAGCATTTAGCATGGCTGCAGAGGCAGCCCTCTATGGTTCTGTACATCTTCATGCTATAGCACTGTTGCAGGGCTAAATATTAATCAGAAATAGTTACACATTGCATATATGTTGTAGTATTATTTTCAACATAACTCCACACAACAGTTGGACAGAAGGGTCACTAAAATCACTGCTCTGAAAATTTCATGTAAAATTCCGCAAAGACAGAAAGTTATAACCCTGCACAATAAGCAGATAGTTATAATGTGCAGAAAACTTATTTTAGGTAAAAATACAGTCTAAAACTTTAATTACCCTGTAAAAACTAGTAAAGGTAAAATTAAAACTGAAAAAAAAATAAAATAAAAATAAAAAAATATATAGATGACAATTCTATAAATGTGCAGAAAGGCATTTGGTGTATGCATGGTATGGTTATTAATGTACTTTGGGCTTTTTCCTCACCACAGCACTGTATATGTAGTAATATCACTAATATATACTCTTCCCTCACACCTTCCTGCATTTTAGTGTACTGAGGTGAAAATTTGAAGCCTCAATAAAAATGGCCCACTTTCTCTGATTAAATTATTTTGTACAACAGTAATCTTAGTTGGTGTTTATTCTGTGTAAAATTTAAATAAGATTTTGTATCTGTTTAATGTGACTGAATTACAGAATGTTACATGAAAACAAACAGCTTAAAATAATGAAATAACATGTACTTGTAGATCCCACTGTCTGTAGTGAACAGATTCTTCAGTTTGAATTGTTAGACTGTTTCTTCCATTTTCTTCACCAATAATTGTTGATGACTGCTCAGTAATCACATCATCTTTTATTTTGGGCTCCCTGCATTTGATCAGCAGCAGCCCTTGGCTCTTCTGCTCAGTGACTTGGGGCTACTGGACTGCTTTAGCCTCTCCTGGGCTCTCACTGATCCAAATCCAGGGCCAGTGAGGAAATGGTGGATTCCAGCGCGGCATCATACCATTGCTGCAGAGTGCGGCCTAGCACTCCCACCACTCCTTATCGGCCTGTGTGCCTCTACTATGGCTGCCTTCAGGAATCGCATGCACAGTTCCTTGCATGAGCAAACTCCAGACCAAGCAGTAATGTCACTTACAGAGTAGAGCACTCCAGGCTTAGACTGATTCCAGACCCCAGATGGACAACCAAAATCTGCCTCTCATTTACATCCTCCCTGCCTATTCCCTTCAGGACCTGTGCTGCCAATCAAACATTGGTCATCTTGGATGCAGTTAGGGCTTTATCCCTCTGTGCCATGGGACCATAATACTAAGCATATCCTCTTTGAGGATATCTCTTTCTCCATTCCTAGTGCTAGGAATTTCAAAGAGTATGGGCACTTATTTAAGGATTAAAGGATAACAATATAGGTATCTTTTTCTCTCTGTTAACTAATTACATAATAGCTAGAGTAATTTGCATTGATTTAAATAAAATTATATCTAAATTGTTTAACAAGTGTACTATGTGAAATTCAGAGAAAACAAAATGTGGTATGGAGTGAACATGAGGAAAAATAAGCAGACATCATGTGCAGGCCTGAATTACCAAACAAAATTCAAACAGGTGGGAGGGAGAGAGACTATAAATGATGCAGCATGAAAAATCAAACAGGGATGTGGTGATACGTAGCATGTTAAGAGAAGAATGTCAGTTTAGAACATCAGTATGTAGCCAATTGTGAATAACAGAAAAAAAAATCTGCTGCCTGCAGAAACAGAGGAACATGGAACGATGAAATCAAATAATTACATGCATTAGAATTTTGGATAATATCAGATACCTTCTTGCGTCCTTTGGAATACCATTATCTGGAGATCAGTGAGTATCTGAAGAAGTAATATTGTGAAGAATAATAGCAACATGGCAGATACAAGATGCACAAATATTCCATGAATCTGAAACCTAAGAAATAGACACAAATGAGCTCAAATTTTAGTAGAACTAAAATTTGAACTGAGTGAAAAGATATTTCACATTTAAGACAGAAATCCTTCGACAATATAGCCTATATTTGTTTTTATATTTACTTGTTTTGTTAATGCTGATACACCTTTACTGTTTTGTCTTTAATATCTGAGTTTATTCTGGTTACACACAAGGGCACTGAAGTGTATTGTATTATCAGTCTAAAGAACAGTAACTGCAGTTATGATCATTTGTTTATTTCCTGTAATTCTTGCAGTTCAAACTGGGAATGTATTAGTTTATTAACTGTAAATTACTGATCCTGAAAATAAGAAATCATATGTCACACTAGAAAGAAACCATTACAATGTATAATATCTGCTGTTCAGCAATCAACATCAAGCTAGGACATGAGCAAGATGAATCATATCCAAATGAAAAGTATAATAGTTATTCTGTGACGTGAATAAAAAAGCAAATGACCCTAGTAGAAAAGCATGTACATATTTACAAACATGGTATCCCAACATAAAAACATCTGCAAGCTTTGCGGTACCTTGCCTTGATGTAAACTGCCATGCAATGAGCTCACAGATTTATAGGTTCATAGGTCTTTACTAGGCTAACACGCACAAGGGCCTTTTTAAGCCCAACCATGCATCCCAAATCTTTAACAAGTTTTGATACCCTTAATAAATGTAAGGAGGGGATTGAGAGATAAAACATTTGCAAGCAGAGCCTGGGAGATGAACCACTTACAGGTTGAGGTGCCAAAATCAAAGATGAATTTCCTGTTCCCTTTCCAATTGTCCATGTTACCCTTGAATTTGGTTGGAGGGAACTCTGCTTCACATGTATGGGGAGCCTGTTCCAGAGAAAGGGTAGTCACAGAGGTACATACCTGTGTCTCCATCAAGTCCTATTTATATCATAGACAAGGTCTAAGTCTTTAGAATGGGTAATTTTGATGATGTTTGTTTTGTGGATATGTACAGGCCCAACAGAGTGGGGTTTGACAATGCCTTGTATGCCAGGTATAGATCTCCCCTCAACAGACTCTTGGATACAGAATACAGAGATAGGGCTTTGAGGCGGTCTGCGTAGGACATTTTACTTATTCAGTTAGTGAGGACCTTCTGAGGATATTCCAATTGTTGGATATGCCAGGTTAGGCATATACCAAAGGGGGCATTTTACTCAATGATAGGTCTGATGAATACTAAATACAGTGGAACAATGACTTTCATGGACAAAGATGTCATACTTTGTTTATAGTTTGCACAACATAGAATGATTCTCTCAATGTGATGGTCAAAGGCTAGATTACTATCTACATATGTCCCCAAGTCCTTGACTACAGGGTCTATTCTTAGGGTCTATATTAGATCAGCAAACGCTGATTGATCGACCTTATGTAAGTGAAAGCTTACAATCTCGAACTGTCAGATCAGTGATTTTTTTCCTAGAGAAAAACATTGCTGATCCAAAACACATACACACAACACAAGCACACCAAACAAACAGAAATCCACACACATACACTTAAAATCTGACACCTAACCCTACACTAAACTATGCACACACCACTAACTATCCACTTACCTTAACCCAAACTCTAACCCTAAGGTCCGTCACTAGAGCACACTCACCTCACCCACTCCCTAACCCTAACTCACCTAAACCCGCCCTAACCCTCATGTACACACAATTGCACACATACCTAACCTGAGCCCTAACCCTAACTCACCTAACCCACCCTAACACTCACATCCACACAATCGCACACTTACCTGAATCCGACCCATAACTTTCCACCACAGCACTGAAAATACCAAAGCAACAGAAACAGACAGCTGAATTCTTTCCCTAGGAAAAAATTTGAGTTTCTGTTGCTTCGATATTTTTAACTTTCACTAAAATAAGGTTGATCAATCAGCATTCGCTTGTTTAAGCGTTTGCTGATCTAATATAGACCCTATTCTTAGGGCTGTGTTGCCAATATGATAGTTACCAGAGGTGGATGACTTCCCAAACGATACTATTATGCACATCTTGGGATTTAGCTTTCATCCCTGGCTGTGATACCAGTTATTTGTCTGTGTTAGCCATTCCTGGAGAACATCTGTGTCGATAGGGGATTCAATGACTTTGCAATCATCTGCAAGTTTAGTCAGCCAGAGGCCATTGACATTGGTCTTGATTTCAGAGAAGTAAATGGCAAAAAGAAATGGTCCCAGGACCAGTCCCTGAGGGACTCCACTTGTGACTGGCCTCTTTGAAGAGGTGGACTCCCCAATTCTAACTTCCTGAGTCCTGTCTGTGAGCCAGCTAGCCTCCTAATTTTTGCCATGATTTTCTATGTTCTGTTATACAGCCTACTGATGTGATTTCACCAGGGTGGCCTATTTTTTGAGTCAGTTCTGTACTTCCTTCTGTCAGGTACAGCTGCCTCTATGCAACTACTAACATGTTTATATAGGGTTTCTATGAACAGTTCCAAGTAGACAGCGGTGTTCTCAGGGTTTATGGAGGAATTGATTTTGCTAGGTTATCACTTCATAGTAGGATGTTAGCCTTAGAGTAGTTCCTGAATATTCCAGGTTTAGCTGAGGTTCCAGGTTTTATTTTTACTTCAAAGGAGACCATTTTGTGATCTGACATTATCAGAGAAGACATTACACTAGGGAGTGTGCAGCACTCTCCCATGTTAGTGATGGCCAGATCCAATATGTTTGCACTACAGTTGGTGTACTGACAATCTGGTCCAGGGAGTTTGTTTACAAAATCCAGGAATATCTGTGTCTGTACATTTGGTGTTGTATATATAAGTCACAGTTAATAGTGGGGTAATTATAGTCACCCATGAGTATGGTATTAGGTTTGGTGAGTGTTTACAAAAAGTTTAAATACATGTTATAGTTTTCCTGAGTCATAGATTGGACCTATAACTTGCAGGAAAGTGGTATGGAATTTTACCTATGTTGATTTGAACATGGAGAAGCTCAAGTGCATTATCCTGTTTGACCAGCATTGATGTATATTTATTTTTGATGTAAATCAAAATACCTCCAGCTTTAGCCCTTGCCTGTGTAGTAACTGGTCCAAATGTGTGGAAGGCATTATAGCTTGCACTGCCAGTGTGCTCTTTGTGGCTTTAAACCATGTCTCAATGTCTGTACAAAAATGAGCATTCTCTAGAGTGAGGAAAGCTTGTAGGGAGTGGAGTTTTTTTTTTTGTTTAGACTCCTAAACTATCTTATGATATAAAAAGTTTCAAGTATGAGTGTACATGACATCCATTACAAAATCACAATTAATAAAATTTATGTCTTGTCATGCCCCAAAATTCCAAATCACAACAAAAAACATTTCATATGAAAACAAAAAAAGCATACCATCAATTCCGATAAATTCAGCATGTCAAAGTAATTTGTAGTGTTAAAAATAACAATACAATCAACATTATAGATAAAAGAATCTAAATAAAGGGATTCACATCTAGAAAATAAATAAATATATGAAAGTAAACAGAGGTACATAATTAAGCTCATCTATGGAACATGGGCTGTTTAAGTCATCAGTCCAAGCAAAATAACTAATGCTCATAAGTCACTTTTGTTGGATAAGATAACAATGAAGACAAGTTACAAAATGCAAACAGTTACAAAATCTATTTCTAATGCACCAAAAACACTAAAGAACCACCAAAGTTAACTTTACAGATATCTGCATACATGTTGATGAAACTACAGCAATGTAACCAATGCATTAAAATAAGAAAAAAATAATAATTATGATACCTGGGCCTTCTTAATAAAGTTTATTCATGTACAGGAAAACAAAACCATCTGTGGGAGGAAAACAAAATTGTAAATATCAGATGTAAGACAGAACAATAAAGTATACTTTTAAAAGAAGAAATAAAAACAGAAATTGTAATATTCCACTAATGAAGGACTGCTGCAAGGTTATGATGGGTCTACCACAAGTGATGGCATGCTAGTAGCTTGCAACATACTTGTTTGGTGCCACTTGCCCAATCTTACCTAGCTACTCAGCCCTCCCTTTTAAACTGTATTGCCCTAATATAACCCTAAATCTCTCAACCAGTTCCTAACCTGAAATCTCATTCTCTAACCCTAAAATGCCAGTCTACTTCACTAAACCTAAACTCTTCAGTCATTCCCTAACCCTAAAACTCTACATTCTCTCACTAAATCTCTAATCCCCTTCTCTAAACTGAAACTCCCTGATCACTAACCCTAAGACTCCAGTTCCCATCCCGAAACCTAAACTCCCTCATGAATCCATATCCCTAACTCCCATCCTCTAATGTTAAAACACCTGTCCTGGTCCATAAATCTAAACTCCCTTCCCACACTCTAACCCTAAAACCTGCCTCCCACTTTCTAAACATAAACCACTAAATACTCCCTCCCCATGGCTGCCACACTTACATTGATTAAACCCAAATAATGCAGTTCAAATGTGAGTGACAGCCCATGCAAACTTCAATAAATGTTAAAGTCCCTAGCTTTGAGAAAATAGTCTTTGAGTTTCTGGGACACAAATGCTTGCACTAGAATTTTCTGTGATAAAAGCTAATAAAAAGGTTTCACATTGCATAAAGACAAGGCATAGAATAAAAGAAAAAAATATAAGTAAAGCAGCAACAAACCTAAAAAAAATCCACAACACAGACAACAGACAAGGATGAAATTAAATAATGTTACATAAAAAAGTTGACAATAAAAGAATGGCTTCCTGGAAAATGTGAATATATTAAACAATGAAGCAAGATACCATGACAACTAAAATTGGTACAAACTTCCAGAATAATCTAATTAGTTCACTATCATAACCAAATAACACTATATATGATAGGAGTAACAGAAATATAAACACTCCTACATATAACTGTGTTCTGTCTCTGTAAATATACAGATATGTGTAGCAAAGCAAAGAAAATATAAATTAACTCTAAACAGATAAATCAGTAAAAACATAAGACATGTCAAACAGCAGAATCAAAAGCAGTACGAACCAAATGTATAAAAATGTAAAATAGTGACATTTGGGTTTTAAAAACAGTAATAAAGACCCTCATCACATCACACGGAAATCCCAAATAGCTTACTAAAAGAAATTGCATAAAAGTTGTGAATACAACTTTATTAAACCATTGCAAATGTATTTGCAAACATGCTACATAACCTTATATAAAACAAAATCATACTTATCCATAACTACTTTGTTTTCACTGCAATATATAGCCCACCTGAAGAAAGCAATTGTAAGAAAATAAATTATATATTTATTCAACCCAAAACTTCTTAAAACACATATCTAAAAATTTGCATCCTTTTCTGGTGAACAGTGACCACACATGATGAACTGCAATAGTTAGTCTATACTCCTGTGACAGGCAGCACTAAGGCATTGACTAAAAATCTAGTAAAAGATGATTTTCATGACCCGAATAGCAGAAACCAATTCTAGAAACACCAAGCTTCCTCAAATTCCACACACACCATTCTGAACTAACTGATTTATTCTCCATTCTCCAGAATGGAAATCAGGAACTTTGACTAAGAGTGTTTGTAGGTGAATGCAAACTGGGCATTACTATCATGTCTCCCTGTCAGAATGATTACTGTGGGCCGGATGAATGGGGTGGCTGTTCCAAGAGCAAGGTGTTAGGAGGTGTGGTCATCAGTTGCTAAATGGACAGTGCTGCAGTACTGGCATTCAGAAACAAATGTTGATACTGTCCTTGTGGTCAACACTGAAGTACCTTGTGTGGGGTATTCTAATTATAGCAAGCTGTTTGTTATTATATCTGTAGTGGTTTGTTAGTTTCTCAAGCAGGAGACTTTTTTTTAATACTTAATACAGAGGACTTTTTTATTTTTTCTTGACTGTCAGAGACAGATGTTTATCTTTCTTTCTTTCTTTCTTTCTTTCTTTCTTTCTTTCTTTCTTTCTTTCTTTCTTTCTTTCCTTCTTTCTTTCTATCTTTCTGCAATAAGTTTTAGATAAGCAAGCTGTGCCTACTCTGACACCAAACTGTTACAGCAGGAACTAAAAAGAGGTAAAATGATATGTGAAAAAGTATAGTATTGTCACATTTGGTAAGCAGCTCAGCATACTCTATAGCCAATAACCAAGCCCAAAAAGATAGTGAAGGCAGGAATCCTGAAACCTGGGTTCCCTCTCCATTGACCTTCTGTTTAATGTAATTAATATCTAAAAGCATATAATCCAGGATCTCCATTGACCTTCTGTTTAATGTAATTAATATCTAAAAGCATATAATCCAGGAAAAATGAAGTTATCACCTTCTTTTCATGCAGCCATATTTAGACCAATTAGTGAGTAAGATGCCTCATTCAGTAAACAACTGGAAAGGCCCCCTAAGGTTTCTAATCAAGATGGCTGTTGACCTAAAGACTCTGATCTAACAGGAAAAACTTGAAGTACTATTCCTTTTACTCAATTTCTCACAGAGTCTTATGTGATGATCTGTGCCCTGTATTTTATACCATTAGTCGCCCAATCCTCCTTCTTCTCGTGTATCTTTGTAAGTTGAATAGTTCCACTAATACTAGTGTTAGGGACTTAAATGTGCACCAGCACATAAACAGAACACAATGAAGAGACAGATTTACTACTTTGTGCCTACCTTACATTAGGAACAAGCTTCCAGTGAAAGTTCAATTAACACCCTAGCATCCTTCAAATTAAACCTGGAATACTGGATGGGAACACATAAATGTGCTCTATGGCTGACCTGCTTTACCCACCTTAAGAAGTTGTATACAGCACAAGGGCTGTATAGCCAAGGTGTAAATAGTCTTATGACTCAATTGTCTTATATTTCCTTTGTTCCTGTGATCCTATAAACTAAAGCCACACCATGAAAAAGGAATCCAAAAGTAGTAATCATTACCATTTACCTCAAACTGAATATCTAGCTCAATAAATCCACATAAAACCTTAAACAAATTGCCATGAGAAGAAAGCCTATTTAGGAAAAGAATACTGCATAATAATACAGGTGACTTAACTTAGCTAAATATAAAAAATAATTAGGAGGCAAGTAAAACAAAGCTCACATATTTTTTTCATAAAGGGAGATAAAAATGAACTTTTATAAAATTGCATAACATTAAAGGATTGAAACGAGTACACCAATAAGTGCCGTCACTCCGTTAAAACAAATAACAGCTGGCAAGGACAGAGCAATGAAATAAATCTTCACTTTAATAAAACGGTTTAAAACTAAAAGCAACAATTGCTATGAATGTACAAACGAAAAACGATAGATGTGCAACCAAAAGTCAGTTAAGCGCTTTCACCCAGCATTATCCGGGCTTCATCAGAACTGAACCGTTAGTTCAAAACAAGTAATTTAAAACTTTTTTGGTGCCCAATAACATGACAAAGTTTAAAGGCACAGAAGTATTCATAAGAATTACAATTGCTGGACAACTAAATATAAATGTGATTATAAATGTAATTGATCGCAATACCCCAATGTTACAGATGACATCAGTTAGACAAATGCATGAACTGGATAAATTAAATATATATTGCATATAATATGTATAATATATATAAAATAAATAATTATTTAAAATTACCTGCTATCTAAAAGTATATGCTACTGATGTGCAAAAAATTTACGTAAATTTTATATTATATTATATTATATCTCATATGATGTTGTAAAATAATAAAATATATAATAAATAATTAATTATTTAAATATATAAATATATATATAAATTATATGTATAAAAAAGTTGTATATGTAAAAAAAGTTGATTCGCCTGTATTTCAAACATTTCATAAAAATAACATAAATACACAAGAAAATGAATACAATCCTCACTTGTACTTCATAAGTATTCACCATACCTTACCATAATAAAATATTATGAATATTATAAATATTAAATTAATATAAAAATGATGTTATATTTCAAATATGTATATAATTATATGATTTAATGAAATAGCAATGGTTTGATTGATATATAATTGTTTAAGCCTGGTGGTGTGGTGGCATCCAAATAAATTTGCCACCAAATCTCTTTATAGCTGAGCAAACTTTTAAAATCCCCTCCTTTGGGATCATAATCGATTACTTCTAGTATAATAAATTTGAAATGATGGTCGTCCCCTTCCCTATCTATATGTCTATAAAGTGCGTTGTTGTTTTCCTTAGATCTTATACTATATATATGGTCATAGATCCTTTTATTTACATTTCTTTCCGTTTTGCCTATATAAAAGCTTGAACATAGTTGGCAAATACTTAAATAAATTACCATCTTGGTGTTACAATTTCCTGCCCTTCTTTTTACACAACTTTTATGTCCATTATTCAAATGAATAATGTTTTCTTCAGACATGTATTTACATTGATTGCAGGTACCACATTTGGGATTAGTACCGGTGATTGACTTTTTATTATTATTCTTTCCCTTAGTTCTACATTCCACTAGCTGTTTTATGTTGGTTCCCATTTTATATGTAAACTGTGGTTTAACTCCCAATACTTTACAAAGTTGGGAATCTTCAGAAATAATATACCAAAAATGGTTTAAAATCTTTTTGATATAACTAGCAGCTAAATTAAACTGTAAAATATACGTTCTGTGAATGGAATCAAGACTATTGTCTATCTCATTATTGTCACAATCACAAGGTGTGCAAGTCTCTTGAAGGGCAGATTTATGGTTGCTCCCTAATAAAGGAAAATATCTAGTGTTCCTATGTTGTAATATGTATTGGATAGTAGAATCCATCATAACAATAGGATAACCTCTTTGTATGAATAACTCCTTTATAAAATTTAATTCAGAATATAATGAATCATTGTCAGATGTCATGCGGGAAGCATGAACACACTGACCTTTGAATATATTGCTTTTTAAGTTTCTCTGGATGACAACTAGTATATTGTAAATAGTTGTTGGAAAAAGTTTCTTTTCTGTGTATAGATGAAGTGAATACATTAGATTGATATTGGATAAAAGTATCTAAGTAAGGTAATCCATTGTTGTAAGAATATGTAAATTTTAAATATTCACTACTACTATTCAAAAATTCAATAAAAGATTCCATGATGTTAAAATCAGCATCCCATAATATATATATGTCATCCAGAAATCTGGAGTAATATTTCACATACTTGAAAAAATCACTAGTAAAAAGTATGGTATCCTCCCAATGAAGCATTACCAAATTAGCATAGATGGGAGCACAAGCGGCTCCCATCGCTACTCCTTTTGTTTGTTTAAAGTATTCACCTTCAAAATATATGTAATTGTTTTCTAATACTAAGGCCATCATTTCTTCCAATAATCTAATTTTGTCCCATTCAAGGTTAGAATACTTATACATGCTTGCACTGAAGGCTTCAAGTCCTTGTTCTTTAGGGATGCACGAAAATAGGTCAATTACATCTATGGTAAGAAATGTAATATTGTCATATTTCAAATCTATAGGAAAATTCTTTAAAAATACCCAGGAATCTTTGACCATGTGTGAGACATTATCATATACAGGTTTCAGTTTATAATCAGTATATTTACCTAATGGAAATGTCTTTGATTTACTACCTGAGACTATTGGACGGAAGGGGGGATCACGTATGTTTTTATGGCTCTTAGGTATACCAACTAGAGTGGCCAATTTTGGAAATTTCACTGATAAAAAATCATATATCTCCTTGGTAATTCTTCCTTCTAACTCATTCACTTCATTAGTGAGACAACTTTTACAGAGCGGCCATTCAGGATTATCATCTAAGGGTGGTAGTACGCAGTCAGAGCATTCTCCTCCTTTAGTCGTCAGTGCTACATTACCTTTTGGGCGAAATGTACGAGAAACAATTCAGGTGAATAACGGAGAAGGAGGCTCAGTTAGCAGGACTATTAACAAATCTGAACTGCACGAAGAAGCTGTATCTTCTGACAGTCTTGATATACTCAATGGTCAGGGTGAATGTCCAGTGAGAACAACCAACACTTTGGACAATAATGAATCTTACAATTGTAGCAAAATTTATTTATCTGATTTCACCTTCGATTTCTCGTTATATGACATTAATGAGGAATCTACAAGAACCGGAGCTAGATCCAAGAGGCAATTGCCTTCTAAAACTTATTCATCTATTGCTGGACAGTCTACTCAACAACAAAAAGGTACTGTGAAACCAGCCTTCAGACCCGCACATTCCCCAGTACGGGGGAATGTTACCTCTGAAGACAATAAATTCAATCAATTTTTATTATTTAATTATGGAATGGAAGATATAAAAAGTGATTATAATGTTACAGGAATGGACAATACTGAATTTGACAATTTAAAGACCATGATTTTTTCTTTATGTAAAAAGTTAAAAAGTATCAATGGTCTCAAAGTAGACAATACTTATTTAAGTAAGAATCTGGAAATGAAATTAGTACCCAAGGGACTGAGGTTTTTTAAGTTACCTTTAGGTTTAGATTTTACTTCAGATGTTGTAAAGGAATTTAATTGTTTGTTTGACACTTGTGGTTTTAACTTTATGAGGTTATTAATGAAACATAATGATGATAAAATGAGCAAACTTATAGCTGATGCAGAGAAATTAAATAATAACATTCTCAATGATCTTTTATTCTCTCAATGGGAACATTTATATAACAAGCAATACCAGGAAGCTAAAACTTGGATTTCTAACATTATACAGAGAAAAATCTAAAAAGCTCACAAGGGATAGTGAACAATATAACAGTAGTAAGGCATACATCTGGCCTGAAATGAGACACAAGAAACATTCTAAAGAAGAATTTTATGAACATACATGGCAAAAGGGGGAGAATGCAAATTTTGACTATAGAAAAGGGTTTGATAAAGCTTACCATAATGAAAGATATCCATACAAGGGGGATTTTCAATACGGGGGAAAACAATATTCACAACCACACCCAAATGGGAATCAGAAATTCATGAGAAAGAAATGGTATTAGAGTCTAAAGGAGAATATTCAAATGATCGAGGCAACATCAATACTATCCATGGGATAGAAACAGATGGAAATGTGTACACTTGTAACAATTTCAAGATATTTAACTACACTGATATAAATATAGATGAAACTCATTTTGATTTATTTAGTAAAGGAGAGAAATATGTACCGATTCCTAGGTTTGATTTGACAGATACAATCATAGAATTTAAAAAATTCATTCGAAAAGCCAATTTGGCCATTTATTTCAAAAATCTGAGTTTGACTGACAAAGACAACACCTCAAGGAGAAAACATATTGACACCCCTTTCAAGGTAAAAAGTAGATTCAACCCTCCCAGTCATCCTAGCATTGAGTTGTATGAAAATCTAACTATCAGAGAAATTTATCAAGAATCAAACAAACTCAAACAACTAGCTTCCAGTGCGAATTTAACAAAGGATGAAGAAAGATTAATAAGAGATCTCAGGGAAAATGATAACATTAGAGTTATGAGACCAGATAAAGGGGGTGGTATTGTCATTTACGACAACATGCAGTATATAAAAAAGATATATGATCTGTTACATTTCTCTGGTAATTACTCATCCATATCCATCAATGAGCTCAATATAGCCTATCAAAGGATTGATTCTTATATTGAAGAATATTACTTAGAAGGAAGAATTACCAAGGAGATATATGATTTTTTATCGGTGAAATTTCCAAAATTGGCCACTCTAGTTGGTATACCTAAGATCCATAAAAACATACATGATCCCCGCTTCCGTCCAATAGTCTCAGGTAGTAAATCAAAGACATTTCCATTAGGTAAATATATTGATTATAAACTGAAACCTGTATATGATAATGTCTCACACATGGTCAAAGATTCCTGGGTATTTTTAAAGAATTTTCCTATAGATTTGAAATATGACAATATTACATTTCTTACCATAGATGTAATTGACCTATTTTCGTGCATCCCTAAAGAACAAGGACTTGAAGCCTTCAGTGCAAGCATGTATAAGTATTCTAACCTTGAATGGGACGAAATTAGATTATTGGAAGAAATGATGGCCTTAGTATTAGAAAACAATTACATATATTTTGAAGGTGAATACTTTAAACAAACAAAAGGAGTAGCGATGGGAGCCGCTTGTGCTCCCATCAATGCTAATTTGGTAATGCTTCATTGGGAGGATACCATACTTTTTAATAGTGATTTTTTCAAGTATGTGAAATATTACTCCAGATTTCTGGATGACATATATATATTATGGGATGCTGATTTTAACATCATGGAATCTTTTATTGAATTTTTGAATAGTAGTAGTGAATATTTAAAATTTACATATTCTTACAACAACAATGGATTACCTTACTTAGATACTGTTATCCAATATCAATCTAATGTATTCACTTCATCTATACACAGAAAAGAAACTTTTTCCAACAACTATTTACAATATACTAGTTGTCATCCAGAGAAACTGAAAAACAATATATTCAAAGGTCAGTGTGTTTGTGCTTCCCGCATGACATCTGACAATGATTAATTATATTCTGAATTAAATTTTATAAAGGAGTTATTCATACAAAGAGGTTATCCAATTGTTATGATGGATTCTACTATCCAATACATATTACAACATAGGAACACTAGATATTTTCCTTTATTAGGGAGCAACCATAAATCTGCCCTTCAAGAGACTTGCACACCTTGTGATTGTGACAATAATGAGATAGACAATAGTCTTGATTCCATTCACAGAACGTATATTTTACAGTTTAATTTAGCTGCTAGTTATATCAAAAAGATTTTAAACCATTTTTGGTATATTATTTCTGAAGATTCCCAACTTTGTAAAGTATTGGGAGTTAAACCACAGTTTACATATAAAATGGGAACCAACATAAAACAGCTAGTGGAATGTAGAACTAAGGGAAAGAATAATAATAAAAAGTCAATCACCGGTACTAATCCCAAATGTGGTACCTGCAATCAATGTAAATACATGTCTGAAGAAATCATTATTCATTTGAATAATGGACATAAAAGTTGTGTAAAAAGAAGGGCAGGAAATTGTAACACCAAGATGGTAATTTATTTAAGTATTTGCCAACTATGTTCAAGCTTTTATGTAGGCAAAATGGAAAGAAATGTAAAGAAAAAGATCTATGACCATATATATAGTATAAGATCTAAGGACAACAACAACGCACTTTATAGACATATAGATAGGGAAGGGGACGACCATCATTTAAAATTTATTATACTAGAAGTAATCAATTATGATCCCAAAGGAGGGGATTTTAAAAGTTTGCTCAGCTATAAAGAAATTTGGTGGCAAATTTATTTAGATGTCACCACACCACCAGGCTTAAACGATTATATATCAATCAAACCATTGCTATTTCATTAAATCATATAATTATATACACATTTGAAATATAACATCAATTTTTATATTAATTTAATATTTATAATATTCATAATATTTTATTATGGTAAGGTATGGTGAATACTTATGAAGTACAAGTGAGGATTGTATTCATTTTATTGTGTATTTATGTTATTTTTATGAAATGTTTGAAATACAGGTGAATCAACTTTTTTACATATACAACTTTTTTATACATATAATTTATATATATATTTATATATTTAAATAATTAATTATTTATTATATATTTTATTATTTTACATCATATGAGATATAATATAATATAACATTTACGTAAAATTTTTGCACATCAGTAGCATATACTTTTAGATAGCAGGTAATTTTAAATAATTATTTATTTTATATATATTATACATATTATATGCAATATATATTTAATTTATCCAGTTCATGCATTTGTCTAACTGATGTCATCTGTAACATTGGGGTATTGTAATCAATTACATTTATAATCACATTTATATTTAGTTGTCCAGCAATTGTAATTCTTATGAATACTTTTGTGCCTTTAAACTTTGTCATGTTTTTGGGCACCAAAAAAGTTTTAAATTACTTGTTTTGAA